>NW_007726247.1:419323-420801 GCF_000696425.1 Galeopterus variegatus
CGGGCACGGAAAAAAAAAAAAAAAAAAAAAAAAAAAAAAAAAAAAGAAAAGAAAAAGGCAAAAGCGACAAACTAGGAAAAAAATTAAACACACACATACACATGTATACATATATCTGTATGTGTATAATATATATTAAATATTATATAAATACATAAACATAAGAGCTCACACCCAGAATATAAAAAGAACTCCTTCAGCTTAGTAATTAAATGACCAAAAAAAAAAAAAAAAGAAACCAGTAGAAAATGGCAAAACACCACCTTAACACCTCACAAAAGAAAATAAACACATGGACAATGAATACATGAAACGTGTTCAACATTATTACACAGCTGGGAAATGCAAAATAAAACCACAAGATACCATTTCACATGCGTGCACTAGATGGCTAAAATAAGACAAGGCTTGACAATACAAATGTTGGTAAACATGTAGAACAACAAAGATCTCAAATACACTGCTGGTGGGAGTCTACAATAATAGTCATGCTGGAAAACTCACACAATTTTTTATGAAGTTCAGCATACTTCTCCTATACTACCCAACCAATTAAAAAGGAGTGAAAAGAATACAAGCTCAGATGGATAGAAGAAAGGAAGGAAGGCAGGAAGATAAAACAGCAATAGACTGAAATTTACATTGAGAATAATACTAGAAGACACTACATTGAAAAACTTCTGCTAACCATTCAAATTTATTTGATAAACAGACTATTTCAGGTAGAAAAAGAAGCCATGTGAATATCTCCTGCCCACCAAAATAAGGATCTGAGGTCCCCTGACATCCCACTAGTACCTTCCTCTAAGGAACTCTTTTATTTAAAAGACACACATACTTAGAGGAATGACGCTGTTATTGGGAGAATAAAATAAAGAAATCAAAGAGATCAGTGTCACTTGTCAGAGAGAGAACCAGAGAACAAGAATGAAGGAGAGAAGGTAAGAAGAGAGGGAGGCAACTAAGTGGACAGGAAGGCAACACATCTTTTAGCACAGCTAAATAATTCCCCAGCATCTTTAGCTCATGGTAAAAATTTTGGGTTCCTTGTCAGATGGTAGCCAGAGGCCTGGCTTAATTCTCCTAAACGTAGCCATATGAAAGGAAATGTTAAGTAGTCAATACAAGAGAAAAAGAAGGGGTACAGCCCTAGGATAAACATTTTGTTTTGTTTTGTTCAAAACAATTTAACTTTCCTCCAGCACTGTCAAAAGCAAAGCTAATAATCCCCTTTAAGAGAGGTAGGAATTAAGCAAAGGAGCTTTCCTCTTTAGGTACTGAACCCACTCTCTCTTACATGAGGTAATCAAGAGTGTAATGAAACATGCATTTTTCCTTTCGAAGGAAAGGAAAAAATCCGAAATTATCCATTAAAAATTAGAGAAGAGTTAGTAGAAACACCACTGACTTAACTTTAGTTATACATATATTATAAGAAAACTAATTTGTTTTCTTTTTTTTTTTTTTTTTTTTTTTTT
>NW_007726247.1:420839-519857 GCF_000696425.1 Galeopterus variegatus
TTTTTTTTTTTTTTTTTTTGTCTTTTTTCCGTGTCCGGCAACGGATCGCAACCCTCAGTGTTGCCCCCGTACCGGACCGGGGACCGGCAACGGGATCGCAAGCCTCGGTGTTGCTCCCGTGCCTCGCTCAGCCAGTGAGCAGGAGCCGGTCTGTATGTGGGATCCGAACCCTCGGACGGGAGCGCCGCTGCGCTTCCCAAGCGGCTCACTATCCAGTGCGCCACTGGGCTGGCCCAACTAATTTGTTTTCTATAATAGCTCTGTTGCATTCTTGCATACAGTATCTATGATATACTGAGGGAAATTATTTTAACCTCATAAAAATTCAGTGACATTATTCATAATGACCTGACCATCCAAAAAATATACTCTTTGCAATTAGTTTATCTATAATCCCACTCAGTAACAAGATTATCCTCAACTTCTTTCTGGAAAAGAGCAACTATACCCTGCTCATGTACTCAGTCAAGATCCAAAGGCTTTTTTGGATTCTTACTTGTTACAGCCATCTGGCCTGCTGTCAGAAGGGCCCACCACAGTGTCCATGAATGTTGCAACGTTGGAAAATCCTGCTGGCAATTCATCCCATTCATCAAATTTGATGCCACTGCCCAAGGAGTAGGTGCCTTCGCCACACTTACTGCATACCTGGTTCTTCATTTCTAGATACTCTCCAGAAGCACAGGAGAAAGCTGGAAGGCAGAAGAATGGACAACCCATCAGTGATTGGCCTCCCCCATCACTTTTCTCCTTCTCACACTGTCACCGGAATTATTTTTATAAAACTGATGATGTCACACCCTAATTATAGCCTTCCAACGTCTCCCTCATCACTGCATGCATTTCACAACCTGACCCCCACCTATTTCACTTAGCTCATCCCTTGTCCCACCCTCTTCCAAGCGTAACAAAATTCATATCATTCCCCAAATATTTTACCTTCTCTCTCGCTGTTGTGGTGGTCTTTCCCAGAGGTGTTGCCCAACCTACCTTCTCTACCTGGAAAACTGTTCCTAACTCAAAAGTGACTATCTTCATGACAGACCACCCCCTACCAGGCCGTCATCTGTGCTGCCTCTGTGTCCCTCAGCACACTCTTTATAACAACGCCGTTAAAGCACTTAACATACATATAGACCACTTAGCTGATGTAAGACTTTGAGCTTCAAGAAAACAAGAATCATTATTTTTAGATTTCTAACTGTATCTAGTACATACAAAGCCCGAATAGCATGTCGATCCAATGAGTAAAAAAATAAGCAAAAAGGAGATAACAGGAGAGCAGTGCAATAGCTAATAAACAAGTTCTCTCCACTTTGAAACAACAAGCCCACTTTTTCAATAGTCACAACACAAACCTAGTCATGTCCGCAGCCTACATCTTATTTCTTATGTCAAATTCTCTGCTAACTCTGAGAACTGTACCCAGAGACAGCAGACATGGGCAACAGGAATAAGAGTCCACACAGCTACAGAGAAGAAAGCAGTTCTGCTGCCAAGATCTTATTATTCATTCAACAGATGCAAATCAATGTCCCGCTAGTGTATGGCTCTGCGCAGAGTGGTATTAGTGACTCAAACCTGGAAAAGAGCTTTCTAATCCTTTAATCGGGATATTAAAGAAATGAGAACAAAATAAAACCTTTAAAGAAAAATCTCCCAGCAGAGAGTGAAGCAGCAAAGCCTCGCTTTGAGGTTCCTCTTTTAAAATACATTTGAAAAACAAGCAAATTTTGAAAAACTAATTAAAGAATTAGCCCACAGTCCTCTATAGTCATGCATCACTTAATGACAGGGATACATTCTAAGAAATGCATCATTAGACGATTTAGTCCTTGTGGGAATATCACAGAGTCTACTCACACAAATCTAGATGGTTTAGCCCACTACACACCTAGGCTGTATGGCACAGCCATTAGAATCTTATGGGGTCACCACCATACATGAGCTCCGTTGTTGGCTGAAACATCGTTATGCACATGACTCTACTTACTTATCCACTAAATTAATATAATTATTTTTTGTCCAGAAAAGCCTTAAATATGCTGTCCAATGACTTCTAACATTCAAATCAACATTCCCCAAATCAGTAAAACTTTAGAAAACAAGAAAAGTTTAGGCAAAGAATATTGCACACTGGCTATAAGCTTAAAATCATCATGGGACCAAGTTGTACCACTTCCTAATTCTCTGACCTTGAGTTACTTCCCCTCTCTAGGCCTTAGTTTCTATTTCTGAAAAATGAGATAATAATCATGGTAGCTGCCTCATAGGACTACACTAAGAAAATAAAATACAGTATAAAGTGGTTAGCATAGTGCCTATCATATAACAAATGTTCACTACATGTTATTTCTATCATTACCAGTATGACCAACAAAGAAACAGTTACAGAAATTTTTTTCTTTTACTTTTAATGGTTTATGGGTCTTCTAGCAAACTCAGAATCAGACAATACAGTCAGCTCTCCATATCTAAAATTTCCACATCAACCAATCATGGATCAAAAATATTAGGGAAAAAACAAAAAATAATACGAATAAAAAATACAGTATAATGGGCCAAGCCCATGGCGCACTCAGGAGAGTGCAGCGCTGGGAGCGCAGCAGCGCTCCCACCGCAGGTTCGGATCCTATATAGGGATGGCCGGTGCGCTCACTGGCTGAGCGCGGTGTGGCTGGTCTCAAAAAAAAAAAATACAGTATAACAACTATTTACATAGCATTATATTAGGTGTTATAAGTAATATTAAGTAATCTGGAGATGATTTAAAGTATATGGGAGGATACACATAGGTTATATGCAAATACTATGCCATTTTATATAAAGGACTTTAGCATCCATGGATTTTGGTATCTGTGGCAGTCCTGGAACCAATCTCCTGTGGATACCAAGGAACAACTGTATTTCTATAATACATTTCCCTAATATCAATTATGATAAATAATATCATAAACGAAAAGCCAACATTATACTAAATCAGGGGTCAGCAAACTACAGCCCTCAAGCCAAATCTGGCTCACTATTTTTATAAATAAAGTTTTATTGGAACAGGGCCACAATTATCCATTCACAAATTGTCTATGGCTGCTTTCACAATCCAACTGCAGAGCTGCAGAGCTGCAACAGAGACTGCATTACCCACAAAGCCAAAAATATTTACTTTCTGATAAAATAATCTTGGAAGACAGTGTAGTCTAGTTCCTAAAACTGAATTTTTCTTTAACTTAGTAAGAAGTAATATTTTAGGGGCCGGCCCGGTGGCGCACTACTACAGTGCGCCACTTGGGAGCGCAGCGGTGCTCCTGCCGAGGGTTCGGATCCCACATACAGACCGGCCGCTCACTGGCTGAGCGAGGTGCGGGCGAACCACCGAGGGTTGTGATCCCGTTGCTGGTCCCGGTCCGGTACGGGCGTGACACTGAGGGTTGCGATCCGTTGCCGGTCACGAAAAAATGACAAAAAGGAAAAAAAAAAAAAAAAAGAAGTAATATTTTATGATAAGCTGTTATGAGAGACTCTAAAAGCTAAAAAGTTAGAAAATTATGTTTGTGGATCTTGGATTCTAAACACAGTGATGCTATTTCAAAGAGTGTTCACTGCCTTATTAAAATTATGAAGAATATCCACAAGGCTTTCTGAAGCATTTGTTTCCATGAAGTCAGAAGGAAAACTGAGAAATAAAATTTAAAGTGACTTTATTATTTATTATATACCAGGTGGTGTCCTTAGTATTTTACAAACATAGTCACTTCTTGTTATTTACTGTAGTTAAGTTCTATGAAGTTGCTAAAATCACTATTATTAGTGAATTCTGAACCATTGCTCCCTGGGAAAATACAGGATTAGGTTCCTGGGAGCCTCTGGTCACATCTTCACCAACTGACCAACACCTGACCTTGTTTAAGTGTATTTCTGCTTAAAGATGTCTTATTTAATACAAATGAGGGAATTTCAAAAAGTTCGTGGAAAATGAAATTTAAAAAAATATGAATCTTTCCATGAACATTTTGAAGGCCCCTCATATTGTTGATTTATTAATACTGAATTCATGAGCAACAGCACTATAAATCATGCTTGAACAAAACTATCTAATATGTGTATTTTCTCCAAAAGGCACTTCACAGCCCTCTTGCACTTAGGATCATTAGCCAGCACTTCAGCACTACAGTTGCTGGAGAGCCATTTTAAGCAGCAAAATTACCAAAAACAACAAAAATGCTAAAAGCATGGCACTAAACAGACCAGGAAAAGGACACTTGTTTACAGAGATGAAATGAGAAGTCAGAGTGTCATTTTGTTCAAGCGGGTGGTTGGGTGACTCGAATATTTCACTGCTCTGTACGTGTGAGCAAATGACTGTGAAAGTATAGAGTGTGTTAATTTGGGGGCTATAAATAAGTTTAAGCAAGTACCTGAATTTGCAAATATGGAATGTATGAAAAAAAAAAAAAGAATCAGCTGTATTTATATAATAGATCTTTGGGAAAGGAAAGTATTATGCCCATATGCCAGATGAGGAAACTGAGTCACAGTGTATTTAAATAACCTGATTTAAAAGGCATCCAGTTAATAAGTGGCAAAGCTGATATTCAAATTCCAGTCTGTCTGATTCTAAAGGCAGTGCCCCAAAGAAAATTCAGTTCAAGCAATTATTACAACAAATGCAAAAAAGACAAACAATTCCAACTGAATTCATTATTATACTCCACATCATTCTTCATTTTCTGTCCTGAACTGTTGACCTCACCTATAAAAGGAAGGTAGTAATGAATATCACAAAGAGTTGTGAGAATAAATAAGCTACTTCATATAAAGCATTTAGCATTGTAAAGCACACAATAAATATTAAATATAATTATTAATAATCTAATTCAGGGATCTGGGACATACATTTGAATAACAACTCTGCCACTAGATTGAAATTATATCTCCTCAGAATAATTATGCAGTCAAAGTTAAATGGGTATAGAGCCCTCAATAATACAAGGGAGCTGAAGACTCTAACGCCTTTCGTATTTTAATCATTTGCTATTTGCTATAGCCTAACATGTGTTCCTCAAAGGTTCATGTATTACTGGAAACTTAATCCCCACTGTAACAGTGTGAAGAGGGTGGGAAACCCAGTTATGGTAATCTAAGGGTAGGGCCTTTAAAAGATAATTGGATTCTGAGGACAATGTCCTTGTAAATGAATTAATCCACTGATGGTTTAATGGGTGGTCATGGGCATGGCTCTGATGGCTTTCAAAGTAGAGCAAGTGAGGAGGTTAGACTTCTCAGCCTCCAAAACTGTCAGAAATAAATTTCATGTCTTTATAAATTACCCAGTTTCAGATATTCTTTTATAAGCAACAGAAACAGACTAATACACTACTCCTCAGTCTTTTTCTCCATTCTGGAAGCCAGCTCTGGAGCCACATGTCAAAGGAAAAGAAGAGCCACACATTCTTGTTAAACTTGACTCCCTTCATGAGCTTATGTCAACAGAGTTAGCCCTGCCTACCTCTTTTGGCATCACCAACTATGACCTGCTTTTCCTTTATGGATATCTTCTATCTCTGCCTTATCTACTGTCTATTCAACACTGCTATCTTGGCATTTGGTCTTTAACTGGATAATAAAATTTTTGTATAATCTTAGGGACTATGCTCTTTTCAATCAAATTTTTTGAGAGTATCTTTCAACAGCAGGATCATAGACAGTTATTGTAAATAGCTATTGTTAGCCATTGTAAATGTAAATTGAATGTATTTCATTTGAATCAATTAGTCATTTCAAAAATAAATACTGTTTTTCTTCTTCAAAAACCTTGAAATCCTAAAGAAACTGAATTGAATTAGAGATAATCAAACTCCAAAGTTTTAATCTGAGAACAGAAAGACCTTATTTGTCTCAGGTCATACACTACTTAACAGTGGGCTCAATTAGGGATTTTACATATTTTACCTAAGCACACAGTAGAAGAGTGATATTTTAAGACCCAAGCTCTTGAGATCTAAACTGCAACCAAGAGGTCACGCGCAGCATCACAGTTCTTTTTTTTTTCCTTTGAACAAGACGTAATTATTATTAGGTTGGCAAATATTTTTAAAGAATTACAATATTCAGTATTGGCTAACTTGTTTGAGGTAGGCACTGTCATATCTTTCAGGGAAAATATAAATTCGTACAGTCTCTCTAGATTTGCACTATCCAATAGTACTTTCTAGGATGACAGAAATGTTGTATATCTGCACTGTCCAATCTGGTAACTACTAGCTATATGTAACTATTGAGCACTTAAAATGTGGCTAGTACTACTAAGGAAGTGAATTTTTAATATTTTTCAAGTTTAATTAATTTAAATTTAAATAGCCACATGTGGCTACCATATTGAATGGTCCAGACAAGAAGATAATTTGGTAACACGTATCAAAGGCTTTAAAAAAATGGGGGGTTTACCTTTCCATCCAGCAATTTTAGATCCAGGAAGCTCAAAGGTCCCCAAACAGGTCACTGTTCTTTTCTCAGGTGTATGCCTCTTCTTTGCTGACATCTCTTTCTGCTACTATGAATCCGTAAAGGTTCAAATACGCAGGTGTAAAGAATTAGGTATGGGGAAAGCATTTAAATTAGTCTGTCACCAAGTAGCAAATGGCTTGGGCAATTTACTTAACTCTCTGTTCCTCCATTCATTTACATTCCAATGAGACCACCACCAACCCTTTCTCCCTCTTAGGATTGCTTGTGGTCATCCAGTGAGAGGCTATGGAAGCCTCTCAAAGTAAAGAGTGATATGAAAATTCAAAGCATTACTCTGATCATCCAACCACCCAGCACAACGTGCCAAATAACAGTTACTGAATGCAATCATTTACATGCTCATTATCATCTATGATTTATGCCTGACAATAAAGTACATCCATTTTTAATCGTTTTACCACGGGGCCTCTTAGTTTTTCTTTTTCCTCCTCCAGAAACCTAATGCTTTGAAATACTATGGCTGTCAATTACATTTATTCATCATTCGTTCATTTTTGCTATTTTTATTCAAAGTTTATTACTAAAATATGTTTTCTAAACAGTAAACAGCAATAAGAAGTAGTAATAAAAGAATTTTCAATTTACATGTTAAATGAGCAGTTGATGATATAATGAACCTATTATTACAGGTAAATATCTGGGAACCACACTGTATTAGATTCATTTAGTCAGCAAACATTGAGTGCCTGCCATTTGGTAGTTAGATACTAGGTATCAACAATATTTTGGTGAATAAGATGGAAGTAGTCCCTACTCTCATGAAGCTTCTGTAACAGTCTAGTCTAAACTTATCCTCCTCAAAACAGATTAAGTTTACGTTTCACTAAGCTTAAATTCACTGTATAATCCACCTTGTCAACTCAAGTTAAAAGCTAAATACAAAATCACTACATATATTTATGGGAGAATGTTAATTAAATTAATTCCGGAGTCTAGACAAGCCAATATGTCAATTTTTCTTCAATTGCTTAGTCTCATTTAAATAAGATTAATAAGGCTAAAGCCATAGACACTGTTATTATTGACTACATAAAGAGCATACTCATGACTTATGTTACTATTACCCACTGACATTAAGGGCAGCACAAAAAAAATAATGCCTAGTTGGTGGGCCTCAAAAATAAGTTTTACCACTATAACTCATTCAGCCAATGAATTATCATTATAAGATAATTAAAACTTCAAGTGCCTGCCAGGTTTATTATCCTCATTCTTCTCATAGGAAACAAAAAACAGGAAATGTCATCTCAGAGAAAACGAACAGCATATTGAACCCAGCAAATCTCAGATCATCACCTTCTTCCCTCAGTACCAGTGATGAGCACAACACTTGAACGCTATCTTTTTAAGCTCTTATTTGTGAAACTCTTAGGAAAGAAAAAATAATTTTTATCTCATTTTATAAAAATGAAGCGAGACAGCAAGAAGCCAAAACAGTATATTAAAACAGGCTATTTCTGAGTTCTATTACGCAGTAGGGTGAATACAATTAATAATAGAGTGTTGAAATTCAAAAAGAAAAAAAAAATGGGCCATTTCTTGCTGATGTTCTCTGATTCACATTGAGCCATTTTTCCCCCCTTGGCTGAAAGGAATCCTTGTTCTCTTTAATTGGGAAGATTTTATTTATACTAAGAGGGTGGTTTTCTTGTCAAAATATACAAAGCAGTAATGAGGCTGGCTGTGAATACATCAATTCTCTGCCAAGTTCAATTTAAGGCTGGAAGAGGATAAGGTAGCACAGTCCAAATTTTAATAGTGGCAGACATTGCAATGTTCCTATCAGGAATAAATATTCATGAGCATTAAGATGACATATTAATACTCTGCTATAATTCACAAGTTATGGTATTTGAAGCATGATTTGATCATAGAATAAATAAATCTGTGATGTGAAATCATAACACTTAAAACTATGAGAATGACCAAAAGGGACTTTTGAGATTATCTGGTCCAAATTGTACCAATTCAGATCCCAAGTTTTCTCATCTAGGTGGCCTTGAACTTAGTTCAACATTTCTATAATCTCTAGTGGCAGACTTTCTATCTAATAAACTCCCCGTAGTATCATGCAGCCAGAAAATTTTGCTATGAATAAGCTGAGAAAAACCTTCTGTCTTCATTTCAAATGAAAACAGCGTTAGAAAAGAACTCTGCCCTAGGAGCCAAAAGACACGAGTTCTAGTTCCAGGCACCACTTAGCTATGTGAAAGCTATGTCCAAAGCTGCTATGTAACTCTGAAGTGCCCAATAAAATTATCCAAATAGAATTTTAAAGCTTGATCCTACCAATAACAATTTTTAATTTTGCATTAAGAATTGGGGATGAAGTTGTAGTCCACAAGGTGAATTTTTGTTATTATTTGTAAAATTCTTAGAGAAGGAAGAAGAAATAATTTTTATCTCTCAGTTTACAAAACAAAAGTAAGACAGAAGATACACAGAAGAGTACATTAATGCAAACCAGTTCTGGCTAACAATTTCTAATTCACTTTTCTCTAAAAAGAATATTTAGTGAAAGAATTGCCTCTATGTCTCTAAAAATTAATTCTCTCATCTAACATACTTTCCTGATTTAAGCATCACATATTGTACACAGGTATTGATATTCAACCCTGTAACCCATAGATATCTACAATCAATTATGCTTTAATAAATAAATAAATAAATACTTTCCAAAGGATCCTTACATAGCCCTATCAGATAGAACTGTCTGATTATCACTGCAGTTCTTAGGACTGATCAGCCAGGAAAAAAAAAAAAAAAAAAAAACTCTTGGCAGGAAAACTCATCCATGTAACACTGCAGATAACAATCCCCATTAAATTAGCGCAGTTCTTAGGACTGATCAGCCAGGAAAAAAAAAAAAAAAAAAAAACTCTTGGCAGGAAAACTCATCCATGTAACACTGCAGATAACAATCCCCATTAAATTAGCAGAGCCTGGATAAAAGATTTTCATCTTTTTATGAGTAAAGCCAGCTAAGGCAGTTTTTACCTTCAGAAGAAAAAGGGAAAAAAAACACAAACGTACTTTATTGTGTTCTTGACTTCAATGATTGATGAGGAAGGAGACAAATCCTCGTTCATCAGGCACAGGATGACACGAGGTTTGTAGAAGAAAAACAACAGGGAAAGTCAGGGGAAGGAATATGTTCAGAGTTTTTGATGAGGTCACCAAAGGGGGCAGAACAATGCATCTGTGAAATCAGTTTTCTCAACGTCCAATTATGCCCTAGCACTTAGATTCATATCATCCTGAACTTTTCCTCTTCCTTAGAAAATATCATTCACCCTCTACTCCCTGGTGGTCTCTCTGACCTTGATACCGCAATTTTGAGAGCTGAGTTCTCTCGTATCCTTATAAAACTCTTTTTTCAGACAGACTCTCAACCACAGCTCACACTGAAACACGACTATTGACCTAAAGCCTGATTTTGAGCTGTTCTCAACAGCTTTTATCTCATCTCCTAATCTCATTCATTCCAGCCTTTCAACAACCGCTTGTGTGTTGTTGAGCAGATTTAACTTTAACATTCTGCCCACCTGGAAATCGACGCACCAAAATTCCAAACTAAGCCTATTGAGGACAAAATTTGACAGTATTTTGTATGTCAATTTGTCCTTTTACATATAGAATACATTTTTACAAATCTGATTAGATCTTTGTGTTGCATCTATAAAACTGAAACACTAAAGTCAGTCTTTTATTTGGTGACACCAAAGTTATTCAACAAATATTCCAGTGTTCCAGAGTTTTCTTAAGAGCCATGAGAGGATTACATTTCCTTTCCTTAAGGAGTTTATTCTCTTCTTGGGAAGAATTTATATAGTTGGAAAAAGTGCCTATATTTTTCTAATACACGATAAATAATGAAAGCATACTGAATGTACCAAGCACCAACAATATGCTAAGCATGGGAAAAAATATATATATATATTAATTAACCAACTTCTCCCTGCATATGAAGATATAACCACAAACATCCCCTAAATTCCAAATGTTATTCTCTTATCTTTCTAAAAAATATACACAACTAATAAAATCTATAAAGAGAACATTAATCAATTAAAATGACCTACAAAGCAATGTGTCTGAGCTTTAATTTTTTTTTTAATGTCATAGTTCTTGATCAGACTTGCAAACACTTTTAAACAAGTCCTTGGCAACCTCCCAATTATTCTTGTGACTTTGATATCCCTGTGGCCATACATGGGTATTTGAGCCTTTATATACCATCTTTTTAAAAATCCACTTACCTATCCAGGACATTACTTTATGTCACATTTCCATCAAGAGATAAATGTTAGGAAAGCACAGATGTCTCAAGAAAGGGGCAAACACTTGTTCAATATACACTGTAATGTATTCTAAAGAGGCAGTACCATTGGGGTTAAGAACATGGACCCAGTTGCTAGACTACCTAGCACCCAGTTTCAAATGCCAGTTCTGCCTTTCACCTATGTGACTCTAAACTACAGTTCAGTTTCCTCATCTGTTCAAAAAAAAAAAAGTTTAAAAACAGTGGGGAACCAGAGGTAATAAAACCACCTACGTTACAAAGTTGTTGTGATGACAAAATGAATTTGAGTGAATGCATGCAAAACATTTATAATTGTGCCTGGCATACAGCAAGTAAAGATCAGCTATTATTTTTATTATTATTTCAACTATTTTTACTACTAAATTATTATATGATTCCAGACACTGTACAGTTATCACCTCATTTAACCCCCTCAATCACCTATGAATGGCTATCTCCAGGTCAAAGGCCAGAGACCTTTGGTATGATACACAGAAGCCTATGAGATTTGCTAGAACCTCTGGCCCCTCCCACAATCTCCCTGAGAGCAAGCCACCAAGATCTCACAGAGCACCCAAGAAATCCTGATCTGATGCTGCCTCTACTCAGTGCCTTCATCCATGATTCCTACACCTGGAATGCCACTTTGCAACATCAAGTTAAAGAAACTCTTCTTTCAGAATTCACCTCAGAAATCCTCAGAGAATTAACATGTATGGCCTAAAAAGCGTGGCATTTCATCCCTGCCTCAACCTTAAGTCAGGACACAATTTTGCACACGAACCCACCAGACCCAATAATTTTCCAAGGTTATTGAGCTGGTAACTGATGAGTCTGAACCTCAAACGTAAGTCTGCTTCACTGTGAGGCACTCTCGACCCCCTCTGAGAAGAACTCATCCTTCCCTCCTTGGTGAGATCCCTCCTTGGTGAGATCACCCTAGAAAACAAATTATCTATCATGCACTTTGCCCTACACTGCAATTAGTTTGTTGCTCCCTTATTGGAATGAAAGGCCCTGGAAAACAGGAATTTTTTTTTTCCTTTATTTTTGGATCCCTCTTATCAAGAATATAGGAAATATTCAGTAAAAGTTCATTTAAGAAATACATTAAAGCTCAATAGAGAGCTGTGGAATGTTTTGCTCAAGGACCAACAAATCAGTTGCAGAAGTGGGTTTTAAACCCAAGTGGATAGCACACCTATGGGAGATCTTCACTGGACACCAGTGCAGTGATGCTGCAATAGAACCTTGTAGAGCAGAGAAATCATATGAAATTAATTAAATCATAGTATAAGTAACATCATATAAAAATGTACTAAATTACTCGGGCATATATATATTTTCTTTTCTCTCTTCTATTTTTATTGGATATTGACAAATCATTGTATATATATATATATGGGGTACAAACTGATGTTTTATGTATACAGTGTGAAATGATTCAATTGAGCTAATTAACATACCCATCACCTCAGATACCATTTATTCCTGTCTAGCTGAAACATTATACCTTTTGTCCAACCTCTCCCCATTCCCCCCACCCTCAGCCTCTGGTAACCACCACTTTGCTCTCTGCTTCCATGAGTTCTACTGTCTTAGATTCCACACATAAGTGAGAACATGCAGTATTTTTCTTTCTGTGCCTGCCTTATTTCATTTGGCATAATGACCTCCAAATTCATCCATGTTGTCACAAATGACATAATTCCCCTCTTTTTAAAGGCCAAATAGAATTCTATTTTGTGTGTGTGTGTGTGTGTGTGTGTATACATATATATATGTATGTATGTATATATCACATTTTCTTTATCCATTCATCTGTCGGTAGACACTTAGGTTGATTCCATAACTTAGCTATTGTGAATAATACTGCAATAAACATGGGAAGGCAGATATCTCTTTGATATACTGATTTTGAATCCTTTGGATATATGAGTATACCAGACATGGAATTGCTGGATCACACAGTAGCTCTACCTCCAATTTTTTGAGGAATACTCATACTGTATTCCAAATTGGCTGCACCAATTTACATGCCCCAAAACAGTGTACAAGCATTTCTTTTTCTCCACATCCTAACACCTGTTATCTTTCATCTTTTTGACAGTATCCCTTCTAACAGGTGTTAGGTTATACTTTATTGTGGTTTTAATTTGCATTTCTCTAATTAGTGATGCTGAGCATTTTTTCATATATTTGTTGGCTATGTCTATGTCTTCTTCTGAGAAACATCTATCCAGGTCCTTTGCCCACTTTTTAGTTGAGTTACTTGTTTTTTTTAACTATTAAGTCATTTGAGTTCCTTATACATTTTGTATATTAACCCTTCATATCTATATGGCTCATAAATATTTTCTGCCATTCCATAGATTTTGCCTCTTACTCTGTTCTTTCCTTTGCTGTGCAGAAACTTTTTAGTTTGATGTAAGCCCATTTGTCTATCTAAACTTTTGTTGCCTGTAATTTGGGGGTCAAATCAAAAAAATCATTGCCAAAACCAACTTCATAAAGTTTTTCCACTATATTCTTCTACTAGTTTTACAGTTTTGGGTCTTTAAGGCTTTAATCATTCGGAGTTGATTTGTGCTTATGGTGTGAGGTAAGGGTCTGATTTCACTTTTCTGCACGTGAATATCCAGTTTTCACAACACTTTTTATTGAAGAGGCCATCCTTTGTCCATTGTGTATTCTTGGCACCTTTGTTGGAAATCAATTGGCCATAAATGTAGCCTTTTTCTGGGGCTCTCTACTCCATTCCATCCATTGATGTGTCTATAAGGCATGTACGTTTGAATTGGTGTTTCCCAAAAATAATGTTCTTCAGAAATCAGCTTGAGGGATCACAATACACATTAGATTTTTTTTTTAAGTCCTATAATCACATACATTTGGGAAATTCTGGGTAAAACAGAATACACTTAACACATAGAAAGTGTTCTATAAATGTTTATTAAGTTTCTCAGGGATTTATTATGAAAATATACACAGCGTTCCTCCATAAGGGGGACACAGTATTCACCATTTTCCATATTTACTAATACTTTACTACAAAAAATCCTAACATACTTTTTTTTGTTTACACAAAGTATTTCTTGGGATTAGTATTCAATGGAAAAGACTTGGAAGAACGCCACACAATTGCCATTTGGTGCCAATGTTCCAATTTGCCCAATGGCACTTGGTACTGTACCAATAATAACTATTATCTCAACAGACTATGTATGAAATTCTGGTGGGAACCTACATGTCAAAGAGCTACAATACCAGGCAATAGATTTCTTTAAGTACCACCCCATAAGCAAAAACCAACTCTTTCCACGAGATTCCTCCCCTTCACTTCCAAACTGGAACCGAAAGCTGTTGATGCAAACTGCCACCATTATTCTGCTTATTGTTTTTTAAAAAGCAACTTTATTGAGGTATAATTGACATGCAAAAAGCTGTATCTACTTAATATATACAAGTGGATGAGTTTAGAGGTAAGTATACACCCGTGAAACCATCACCACATCTATGCCATTATTTCCCATTATTTCCAGAGGTTTCTGCTCACTCTATTATTTTTTTGTTTCAAAGATCTATCCACTTAGCAAATTTTTAAGTATACGCTACAGTGGACTACAGAGTATCCTACAATATGCTATAGTATATATTATTAACTATAGACACTATGCTGTACAGTAGACCTCCAGGACTTACACATCTTGTATAACCAAAAATTTGCACCCTTTGACTACTACCTTACTGCTTCTCCCTCTCCCCAGCCCCTGGCAACCACCATTCCACTCTCTGCTTCTATGAGCATGATTTTTTAGATTTGTCATATAAATAGTATCACGTAGTATTTGTCCTGTGTCTGGCTCATTACATTTAGCATAATGTCTTCCAACTTCATCCATGTTGTTGCAAATGTCAGGATTTCCTTCTTTTTTAAGGCTGAATAGTATTCCATTGTATATATGTACCGCATTTTCTTCATCCACTTATCCATCGATGGACATTTAGGTTGCTTCCATATCTTGATTGCTGTGAAAAATGCTGCAATAAACATAAGCAGATACCTCCTCAAGATCCTGACTTCAATTCCTTTGGATATACACCCAGACATGGGATTGCTGAATCATATGGTAGTTCTACTTTTAATTTTTTGAGGAACCTCCATATTGTTTTCCATAGTGGCTACACCAATTTACATTCTCACTAACAATGGTTCATTTTTCTCCACGTCCCTGCCCATATTTAACTTTTGTTTTTTTGATAACAGCCATCCTAACATGTGTGAGGCAGTATCTCAATTTTGATCTGAATTTCCCTGATGATTAGGGATGTTGAGCTCCATTTCACTTGTTTGCCATTTTTATGTCTTCCTAGAAATGTCTGTTTAGTTCCTTTGCTCACTTTTTAATTGGGTTTTTTTGCTATTGAGTTATAGGAGTTCCCTACACATATACATTAACCCTTTATCAGATATAAGGATTGCAAATATTTCCCCCCATTCCATATGTTGCTTTTCATGTTAATTGTTTCCTTCACTGTGCAGAAACATTTGTTTGATGTAACTGTCTATTTTTGCTTTTGTTGTCTTTGTTTTTCATGTCATTTCCAAGAAATAATTGCCAAGGCCAATGTCAAGAAGGTTTTTTCTGTTTTCTTATAAGAGTTTTATGGTTTCAGGTATTATGCTTAAGTCTTTCATCCATTATGATTTGATTTTTGTGGTGTAAGGGTCTAATTTCATTATTTTGCTTGTGGATATTCAATTTTCCCAACACCATTTATTGAAGAGACTATCCTTTCCCATTTTGTATCTCTGGCACACTTGTCAAAGATCAGTTGATTGCATATGCATGGATATAAACATGGGCTCTAACATTCTGTTCCACTGTTCTATGTATTTTTTATGCCAATACAATACCTTTTTAATTACTATAGCTATGTAATATATTTTGAAATCAGGAAGTATAATGCCTCCTTCTTTTTGCTCAAAATTGCTCCAGCCAATTAGGGTATTTTGTGGTCCCATATAAATTTTAGGATTTTTTTTTCTATTTCTGTAAAAAAATACCATTGGGATTTTGATAGAGACTGCACTGAACAGGTAGATAGACCTCTTTGGGTAGTACGAATATTTTAACAATATTAAATTTTCCAATCTATGAGCATGGGGTGTCTTTCCATTTACACCCCATGTGGTTGCTTTCCTCAGTTTTTAGCGTATAACTCTTTCACCTCCTTGGTTAAGTTTATTCCTAAATTTTTTATTCTTTTTGATGCTATTATAAACGGGATTGTTTTCTTGATTTTTTTTGGATAGTTCATTGTTAGTGTATAGAAAAGCAACTGACTTTTATATGTTGATCTTGTATCTTGCAACTTTGCTGAATTAATTTACTAACTCTAACAGGTTTTTTATTTTGCTTTGGTTTTTTTTGTAGACTCTTTAGGGTTTTCTACATATAAGATCATGTCATCTGTAAATAGAAATCATTTTACTGCCTTTCTTATTTAGATGTCTTTTCTCTCTTTTTCTTACCTAATTGTTTTGGCTAGGACTTCTAGTACTATGTGAAATAGAAGTGGCTAGAGTGGGAACTCTTGCCTTATTACAGATCTCAGATGAAAATGTTTCCATTTTTCACCATTGAGGATAATGTTATCTTTGGTCTTGTCATATATGGCCTCTATTGTGTTGAGGTAAGTTTCTTCTATACCTAACTGTTGAGAGTTTGTACCAGGAAAGAATGTTGAATTTTGTAAAATGCTTTTTCTGAATCTGTTGAGATGACCATAGATTTTATACTTCATTCTGTCAATGTGATGTATCACACTGATTGAGTTGCACATGTTAAACCATCCTGGGATAGCAGGAATAAATCCCACTTGGTCATTGCAGTGGATTGAATTATATCCCCTCAAAACTCCCTGAAGCTTGAATTGTATCCCCGAAGTTTTATGTATTAGAAACTTAGCCCCCACTGTGACTGTTAACAGGGTGGGAACTCTTATTATGGTAATTGTAAGGTGGAGCCTTGAAGAGGTGATTGGGTTGTAGGACTGTTCAGTAATGAATTGATTAAAAATGGTGGTCAGGGGCATGGTTCTGAGGGCTTTAAAAGAAGAGGAGAGTCTGTCTCTCTCTGCTCTCTTTTTCCACCATCTTGCAATGTGAGCCCCCTGGCACTGTCCCCACCACCAGATGTGTTCCTTGAACTTAGGACTTCCCAGCCTCAGAAACTGTAAGCGATGTTTCCTTTTTCTTTATCAATCACCCAGTTCTGTGTATTGTTATAAGCAATACTAACAGACTAATACAGAAAACTGGTACCAGAGAAGTGGGGTGTTGTTTATAACAAATACTTGAAAATGTGGAAGCAGCTAAGAAGTCCAAGATCAACATGCCAGTAGATCTGGTGTCTGGTGAGAGCTTCCTGTTTCATAGATGCTGTCTTTTTGCTGTGTCCTCACATGGTGGAAGAGGTGAAGCTCTCTCTCGATCTGCTGGAGCTGGGATACACTCTTCTCTTCTATCCTTGGACATGAGAGCTCAAGACTCTTCAGCTGTTGGGTTCCAGGACTTACACCAAGGTTTGGAGGCCTTTCGACTTGGACTGAACCATGCTACCGCCATCCAGTTTATAGATGGCCTATTGTGGGACTTTCCTTCATAGTCACTTGAGCTAATTCCCCTAATAAATCCCTCTCATATAATTACAACACATCCTATTGATTCCCTCTCGCTGGAGAATGCTGACTAATACAGTCATGGTGTATGGCTCTCTTAATGTGCTGTTGAATTCGGTTTACTATATTTTGCTCTTTTATTATTTCCTTACTTCTTAGGTCTTCCAGATTTGGGCTTAGTAGTTTGTTCTTTTTCTAGTTCCTTGATGTGCAACGTTAGGCTGTTTGAGATCTATCTTCTTTTTTTTTTTTTTTTTTTTTTTTTTTTGTCTTTTTCCGTGTCCGGCAACAGATCGCAACCCTCAGTGTCGCCCCCGTACCGGACCGGGGACCGGCAACGGGATTGCAACCCTCGGTGTTGCTCCCGCGCCTCGCTCAGCCAGTGAGCGGGAACCGGTCTGTATGTGGGATCCGAACCCTCGGGTGGGAGCGCCACCGCGCTTCCCAAGCGGCGCACTATCCAGTGCGCCACCGGGCCGGCCCCTCTATCTTCTTTTTTAATGTAAGCATACATCACCATAAACCTCCCTGTTAGTACTTCTTTTGCTGTAACCCATACAGTTTAATATGCTTTCTTTTCATCTGTCTCAAGATATTTTCTAATTTCCCTTAGATTTCTTCTTCGACCCAATGGTTGTTCAAGAATGTGTAGGTTAATTTCCATGTATTTTTGAATTTTCCCATTTTCCTTTTGTTATTGATATCTAGTTTCATATCATTGTGGTCAGAAAAGATACTTGGAATGATTTCAATCTTCTTAAATTTGTTAAAAATTGTTTTGTGACCTAGAATGTGATTTATCCTGGAGAATGTTCTGTGTGTACTTGAGAAGAATGTGTACTCTGCTACTGTTGGGTAGAATATTCTGTATGTATCTGTTAGGTCCATTTGGTCTATAGTGCTATTCAAGTCTGCTGCTTATTGATTTTTCTGTCTGGATGATTCATCCATTTATCTTTTAATTTGAGATATTTAATTCTCCTTCTATTACTGTATTGTTATCTATTTCTCCCTTCAGGTCTGTCAATGTTTATTTTATATATGTAGGTGCGCTGATGTTTGGTAAATACATACTTATAATTATTCTATCTTCCTGTTGAATTGACCCTTTTATTATTATGTAATGACCTCCTTAGTCCCCAGTGACACTTTGTTTGATATAAATATAACTGCTTATTTCTTAAGGCCCATTAAATATGGGTTATAATGATAGTTTGGAGAGAAACAAAAAAGAAAAAAAGTCTGTATTCAAAGGGGTTTTGGTTTCTTTTTACTAGTCTGAACACATTACTTATTAATCCAAGACAATCAAATATTAGACATTTATAACCAATCTTCAAAGATTAGAATATAAGCATATGTATGTATACATATGTAAAAGTCATATCTGATTAAAGCCACATTAATTCACTACATTCTGTATGAGAAATATGAAAATAAATTACATACACACACATATAGACTACACACATTATATATACATATATACCCACATATCTATATACACTTACACATATTTGATCATATATATTACTTCATATGTATTATTGATTTACATATTATAAATACTGAAGTATACGAGTAAACAACGTCCATAAGACTGTGGCTGATTTGCTGCATACATACCAAATGGAATACAGATATCTTAAATAGTCATCTTCATTTACAAAACAGAATATTAAGGTTGTACTTGAAGTTGTGAATTCAGAAATATTTGAAAGAGTAAGTAATAGAAGAGATATACTCCCAAAATAAATGTGAGACTATAAAAGTAAGAGATATGTTTATTTTCCCTTCAGAATTTTAGACTTTAGAGAGAAAGATAATGAGAGAGAGAGAACACTACCTCGGCACCCACTCCAAAGGACTGTTAATTTTTCATGATCAAAGAACATCAAGGCAACCTGAGAGGATCAAGGGAGGATTTTAGAAACTCTTGTTCTCCACAGATAAGAGGGATGTGACCCAATAGTTGAGAAGAGATGGGGTTGGAACAGGGGTTATATCCCCTTTTTCTGGTTCAGAAATGGCATGCTACTTGCAAGACCGTGAATGCTAGATGATGCCACAGACACTGGACTCTTGGCACCAGGGCCTTGGCAGAAGCAGCAAAGTTCCCTGTGGCTGAACCTGGAGCTGGCAGAGAGGAGGAGAGACGTGAGGTCATCTCAGTGGTCTGCCCAGAGCAACACTAAGAGACTGATGAGTTTGCCACAGCAGAGGGGACAAGAGGAGAATGGGGACCAGTGTCAATAACCAGAGACCTCTCCATGTCATTTCCTGAACCCTGTAAGCTTCAGGCTCACATATATCCAAGGGTTCTAGAACAACAAAATCTAATACCTGACTTCTCATAAACTTCACTAAGAGGAGCCTTGCAGCCAGATTTTACATGATTTTTTTTAAAACACATATATAACATAGCCTGCCTATCAATTTTCTGAAAAAAATTTAAAACTACTACATGGACATTCCTATAATCCCTTTTCTCAGGAAAGGCCTCCATCACTGATTCTTTTGGCAAAGAGGGAAAGAGCTACCTGATTACATTTTGATGAATATATAGCAATTTCAACAAAGGCCAAAATCTGTGTTTGATTTTATTTAGAGACATGAGGATGTAGGGAAATCATGTCCCACACAACCACTGCCCTAAATATTCTCACTTACTTGAAGTGTAAAGTGTTCCACTTTTTAATTTTCTTTTTCTGCATGAGCCAACTGCTAGGTCCACCAACAGAACTTTAGGTCTCCCATATGAAGACCTAAAAGCTCCTCCAGGTTCCATGTTCAAGTGGCAGGTTAATGCAGTGGGTAAACGATAGGCTCTGGAATCAGACATGGCTGTATTTGAATCCCAGATCTGCCATAGCCAGGCTCTGTGACCTGAGGTAAGTTACTTCACCACTTTAAGTCTGACTTTTCTCATCAGTAAAATGGCAACACTGATAGTAATCAGAGAAGGTAGTTGTGAGGATACAATAGGATAATGACACAAAGCTCTAAGTACAATGCTGGGCAATTAATTAGTACTTGTGAAATAGTAGTTATTATTAGCAATAGAATATCTAAGCCACTGAAGAAATATTCAGTTATTACTATACTGCCTTCAGCAGCCAAACTCTAACGATTGGTAATGTGGTAAGTGACATGTTTAACGTTATGAATTAACTGTGCGTCTAAGTTATTTAGATCTATTAACTTACTTGTGAGTTTTAAAATAATTCACCTTTACCATAACAAAGAAAAAGTTGCAGATCTAAGTCCAGACTAACAATTTCCAGAGCAAATATAAATATATCATGTAGAAACACTTGGAAATTCAGATTTCAGACAAAATGCAAATATGAAAAACGTCCCAGCCACCACATAAGCATGATCATTTTTAAAGTATTTTTTTTCCTTTTTGTTTTTTTTTGTGTCCGGCAACGGATCGCAACCCTCAGTGTCGCGCCCGTACTGGACCAGGACCGGCAACGGGATCACAACCCTCGGTGTTGCGCCCACACCTTGCTCAGCCAGTGAGCGGGAACCGGACTGTATGTGGGATCTGAACCCTCAGCGGGAGCGCCGCCACGCTCCCAAGCGGCACACTGTAGCAGTGTGCCACCGGGCCGGCCCTAAAGTATTTTTAAAGTAAATAATAACTAGTAGTGATTTGATTACTGGTCAGAGTTTTTAGAAAAGCTCTTGCTGGAGTGTCAGATTCAAAACATGATTCTGTGGAAGATTATAGCAAATATGAGCAAAAATGTCTCTGGCAACATTCAACTAGAAATAATTTCTATGCAGGCATCAATTCTGAAAAAGATTTCTGAACCCTCGAGCCAATATATTTAATCAGTGGTGTGCTGGTAAATATTTAAAATCTGGCTCCCAAGGGAAGGGAGGCATGTGATCTGTAGTCTTTGCCAATTTCCATAATTTAAAATACTCCACCCTGGCCCATTTCAAACAATCAGCTCTCAAAAGCCAGTGCTAGCCAGCACTACCACATCTCTTAGATACAGTATTATTTGAAATGGTCAGGTATTCTACCTGAATAGGGCTGTTTACAAGGAAACCCAGGAATTATCCCATAAGTAAAAAGTGAGTATAGATAAATAATATATAGATTTTCCTAGTAAGGTGAATTTACAAAGCAAATTTACAATGAGCTAAATAGGTACTAACCACACTCTTCCTGCACTGAGAGCTGATCCTCCCTCTGCACAGGTGGTTGCACAGACCCTAGGCAACCTTGCATCATCTTCTTCTGTACTGACAACCCCCTTCCCCCACCACCCCACCCCAGCCCCATCTCCTAAGACTGTTGCTAGACTGAACCTGCCAACAGGGGCACTCAGGTTCTCTCTGTGTTCATTTAATACCGTTCACCAAGAAATAATGGTGTTTTCCCCTAACTCTCTTCATAAGACTATTGCACTCTCCCTTTTATCAGTAAATCCACCGGTTATGCTAAAACTCCGCCAGATAGTAACAGAGACAAGCTCTCAATATGAACAGGAAGGAATAGGTTATCCATTTAATAATTTGCTTACCTGCTCTTTCATTTGGAAACAGAAAAACTAAGCTTTTAGGAATTCCATCTGGAAGACTGCAGGAAAACCAAAATATACTCTCTCTCTTACTTCCAGCTTTGAATTCCAGGCCATCCCTAGACTACTTCATTGCAGGAACCCCTGACTCACTAAAGCAAAGGTTTAAAGAAAGGTAAAGTTTATAAATGAAAATAAGTTTAATGACATGTTTCTACATTAATTCACAATGTTGCACTTCAATGCTGCCAAATTGCCAAAAGACAAATTGTTGAATGTGATGTTCAGCAATTCTACGATCTCTCTGTAGGCTACACTAAAAAAAAGTACATTAAGTTATTTCTATGCTAAAAAAAAAAAATGCATTGCAAAATAAAAGAGTTCTGTGGATAGTGGTGACAGTAGCACAACAATGTGAATGTACCTAATGTCACTGAACTATACACTTAAAAATGGTTTAGATGCTTTAAATTTTAAGTTATATGTATTCATCCAAAACTTAATTTTATTTAAAAATTTTTTAAAATAAGAATTCATCTATTAAAGAGAAATTCTGCCACTTTGCCCTCAATGGCTTCAAATAAGAGAATAAACAGATTTTTTAAAATAAGAATATATCCTTTAATATTGTCCATGCCTCATTACAGGCTTCAGACATAAGGGCTCCTAGTGTTGAGAAAGGCTGCATTTTATTCTGCTAGACATCAATGCCACACGTTCATTTTTGCAAGGTCCCTTATATTCATTATAATTAACATCTAGGGCTAATATGAAGAGGTAATGATTTAATCAGGAAAACAAACAGTCAAAAAGACAAAACATACTGCATTCTTTGCCTCTCACTGGGTCAGGCAGGCCAGAGCAGTCCACTGCAGAATTTGGAATGGCAACTCTCCACCTGGAGCCACTGCTATCACATTCCGTATATTCAAAGTGGTAATCTTTCTGCAAACAATCACAAAAACAAGCCTTTGTTAGAGCCAATTTTAATGGGACAACTGTGCTTTCTCAATCATCCCAATCGCTTACAAGCTTGTTTCCAAACAGTACCCTTTCCTTGACTCTCATCCCTCCACCACCCACACTAAGCAGTTCATTGATCAAAAATGTATGAGGCCGGGCCGGCCCGGTGGCGCACTGGATAGTGCGCCGCTTGGGAAGCGCGGTGGCGCTCCCACCCGAGGGTTCGGATCCCACATACAGACCGGTTCCCGCTCACTGGCTGAGCGAGGCGCGGGAGCAACGCCGAGGGTTGCGATCCCGTTGCCAGTCCCCAGTCCGGTACGGGGGCGACACTGAGGGTTGCGATCCGTTGCCGGACACGGAAAAAGACAAAAAAAAATAAAAAAATGTATGAGGCTAGGCACAGAGTAAGCATGGAGAAAATGATGGGGGACAGGACAGCCAACACTCTCAGGCTGTGACCACTGTCCTTTCTTCTCATCCCCCTAAAAAGATGACAGCACACTTCCTTATCCCTTTTGCAGGCTTCATAAGTTCTACATAATCGGTAAATATGAGTATAAAAAAGAGCAAAATAACACTAGGAAATTGAAATACATGGGACAGTGATAGCAGTCAAAGAAAGAAATAAAAGAACCATTCCCATTGACCTAATTCTCACACTGTTGAAAATTTAACAGAAGGTGTAATAATTAATCATCCAAATACTAGTAAAGACTACAAGTTTTTAATCTGCTCTCCCAGGCTTAATACACAACTACCACAGCAGGTTGCCATCAATCACAGATGTGATTAAATTAGAGCATTTATTACAATTGCCAAATTAAGACCAACCCACTTGCCTCTGGCTTTTGGTTGCTTTGAAATTCTCACAGTGACCTCCCTTGGTCAGAGAACATTACCCATGTGCAAGGCTTGAACTGAGAGAAACCAGGACAAAATGTTATGAGAGCACCTGAAGAATGAGAGAAATTCCAAATCTATCCCAAAATATTTTCAGTTCAGTACCCTAATTATTCAGTGCACTGCCCTGCAATATTCTTCTGCCTTGTCTTCTCTGTTTGGGCTCCCTTACTCCATCAATGATAGGCAAGAATAGAAATATGAAGTCACATCACCACCAGGAAAGGTGGACTGGGAAGGCCATCACCCTGGGCCTTCTCTCCACAGCACTCTCTCCTCACAGCGAATCTCCTAATTTTAACATGTTTCGCAATCTAGATAAGCTGAGAATTTTCCAAATCATCAACTATGGGTTTTTTGCTGAACAGTTCTTCCCTCAATTTATTTCTTTCATCTCACATTTTACTATAAGCAGCAAGAAGAAACTAGGCCGCACCTTCAACATTTTGCTTGGAAATCTCCTCAGTTAAATATCCAAGCTCATCACTAACAAGTTTTGGTTTCCAAACAGTCATAGGACACAATTCTACTAAACTTTCTGCCACTACATAAAAAGGATCACCTTGCCTCCAATTTCCAGTGATGCGCTCCTCATTTTCTTCTGAGCCCTCCCCAGTATCACTTTTAATATTTCTAACAACATTTTGCTTATAACGACGTACGTGTTCTCTAAGACAATACAGGCATTTTCTACCATGCTCCTCCACTTCCTCCTGAGCCCTTGCAGGCAGAGTCTTTAACACCCATATTTCTACCAACAGTCTTTTAAGGCAATCCAGGCTTTTCTATCACTACCTCAAAATTCTTTCAGCCTCTGCCTGTTACCCAGTTCTAAAGACACTTCCCACTTTTAGATATTTATTACAGCAGCACCTCACATGCAGGTACCAAAATCTATATTGGTTTCCTATGGAAGCTGTAACAAATTACCACAAAGTTAGCAGCTTGAAACAAGAGAAACTTATTCTCTCACAGCTCTGGAGATCACAAGTCCAAAAGCAGTATCACTGAGCTAATCAAGTTATTTCCAGGCCACCCTCCCTTAGGAAGCTCTAGGGGAGAATTCTTTCTTGGCCGCTTCCAGCTTCTGGTGGCTGCCAGCATTCATTGTCATGTGGTTGCATCACTCCAGTCTCTGCCTGTGTGGCGACATTGCCTTCTCCTCCTCTTATTATTGCATTTAGGGCCCACCTGGGTAACATCCTCTTCTCAATACTCTAAGCTTACATCTTTGAAGTCCTTTTTTGTCATACAAAGCAATATTTACAGGTTCCAGGGATTAGGACTTGCATGTTTGGAGGGGAGAGGGTAGGTAGAGAGGAGCACTATGCTGTTGACCACAAGCTCCTATTGCCTTGACCAGCCATGCATTTGCTTAAAATGGCTTTCTTGTTTCTTCTGTTCCCAGATATTTGTATTAGGATGCATCTCTTTTTTCCGTATCCCTCTGAGATGATCCTGGCCGCCAAATGTAAAATTCATGTAATTTCTTATCATACTAGCAAAATGATGATGCTGTGAAGTCTGGCATGTATTTCAAATGAAGCAAGCCCTCTGAATAAAATAGGTAAGCTCCAGAAAACTCCCCTCTACCACTGCCTCTGTTTGATCCAGGCTGCCAGTTATGAGATAAAACAGCAACAAGAACATGAAATTGGTATTGTGTTTTCTGGCTGTAATGTTGAATATCACGTGCCAATTAATTTTCCTGAGATTCTTCTATCCTATCCTCCTTGTTTGATTACCCAAGATTCTAAAAGCCACAACTATTGTTCTCACCAATTCTTAGGATTCCAGCAAAAAGCTTTAATGTGTTTGTTTTTAATTTAAAAATACTGAAATACAAACCTATTTCATTTGAGGCCAGGAATCCAGATTTTAGCCCGAGCCAGATGGGTTTTATTCTAAATTATTTAATAGGCTATTAAATAATTATCTGGGCTGGTAATAAATAATAAAAAACAAAAAATCTGGTTCTGAAGGCAACCCTTAAATCCACAGAAATATACTTTAAGACACAGGGTGATACAGTAAGATCACTTTTGATATAATATATACCATCCCCCCAAATATTCTGAGTGGTATTCAGGGTACTCAATAAAGAGAATTCTAGTACATATTTTCAAATTTATAGATAATACCCCAAAACCATAACCATAGACCCTAGTAAACACGGAGCACTTAAACTAATCCCTCAAAAATGGGAATTTTCTGATATTAAAGGGCAACTTAAAAAGAAAAGGCAAAATTTCTCATACAAATACAAAATTAATATATGTCAAAGATTCTATTTGTCATTAATTAGCAAGTCAACCAATAAGATGCTACCACCAGTTCAGAGGAGAATTCAAAGGACACGCTTTGTAAATAGTAAGTAGACAACCATGAAAGTGAATGAATTTACTAAGAGACACAAAACTGGTAAATATCCAAAGGTTAATAATCACATCCCAAAGGATAAAACACATTTTCATTTCTAAAGATGAGAAACATCCCTATTTCTACCAGTTTCCTGCAACTCATAGTGCTGTAAAATAGTTCAAAGACAATGAAAGACATAGGCCTCTATAGAAACTGATCATTCAAAAAGGCGCACCAAAGAGGACACACAGTAATCTTTTCTGCCTATTTCAATGTGTTTCCCAATTTTTCCTGACAAGGGAAAAATTCTTGACAATTTTTTCTACTCTTCAGGACTCCTGACAGTTTATCACCAAAAACATTGATATGAGTCAGAGCACACTCTAAAAAACAGAAAGAACATCAGCTCAGAAGTCATATTCTCCAAATTACAACCTGAAAGAAGTGCCTGGGCCCACTCCAACTCAAAGGATGGCAGTAATTTACACATGTCTGAAAATCACAGAATGCTGGGCCATGGAGACAGTGCTCCAAAATAACACTGGAATTCCCTGTAAACCTTACATTGTAAATGTGTGGGAACCAGGAAACAGCCCAAAAAGAAATACGGCATGGAATTACAAAACACTTAAGGGAAAATTACCTTTCCATAGAAACCATGGCATACCACACACACACAAACTCACAGACTCTCACAAACATTCACATATCAAGGTACAGGCACAAACTCTCCAATAACAAAAATTCAAATTGTGTTATCTTACACCTAAGACACGAAATGCCAAGATATACCAAAATATATAGTGGATGCCCATAGTACCTCCAAACACATGGTACTTACCGTAAGTCTTGGGATATCATCTCCCAATCCTGATAACAATATTTACAGTTTTACTACATATAGGCTAGACAATGTTTCAAATAAAATGATTTTCAAAATAATATGCATAGGCTGGCCAATTAGCTCAGTTGGTTAGAGGGTGGTATTATAACACCAAGGTCAAGGGTTCAGATCCCAGTACCAGCCAACTGCCAAAAGAAAAAAAAAATGTGTGTGTATATATATATATATATATATATATATATAGACAGACATATTGACAATATACATATTTTTATGTACTAACATTGACATCTGTCATAGATATGATTTATACATATATATCATTTTTTGTTGGTGATAGCCAATATATCATTTTATATATTAACATATATCATTCTTTACTAGCTGGCACCTAATTACTAATAAGTATGATGGCCCAAGGGTTATGGGGGAGACTTAAAATAAAACATGCACCCTGCTCTCAATAAGCTTATGATTTTGTTGGAGTAGACAACACACACACACACACACACACACAAATGTAATTTCATAAGAAGGCATAAAGAATAAGGAACGTAAAGTGGAACAGCAACATCACAGCATGCAAGTAGAAACTCTATCTGGTCAAAATCACCAATAAAAATCCCTTAATTGTCCCATAAAGTACAATGTTGTACTACTGCTCAACACATTCATTACAGCCAATGTTTCCTTAAGCACTCTATCAGATACCTATTTCTTAGCACTCAGATGGCTTGAATTTTAGGGGACAGGTTTTCTAAAAATAAAAAAAAATAAAAATAAGGATCTTTAAATATTAGAATCACATTCAGCAGAGTACATGTGGTAGAGTATGCAAAATGTGACCTCACTGTATTATGATTTCAGAGTCAGAAGTAACCCCTGTGAAGTGGAACAGTATGAAAAGGCCTTGAGGATAAGGTCCTGAAAGATAAGCAGGATTTGTAACTATTCTAGAGCTTACCAGTTTTTTTATAAATAGCTAGTTTGATAGGGTGTGGTAAGCAGTGAGATCAGGCCTGGAGATAATATGCCTAAAGGTATGCAGTGAAATATGTTAGCCTAAGGATGGATAAACTGATGAGTGGGTAAAAGACAGTGAGCGAATGAATGACTATACGAACACAGCTGCCTGGTCTTCTGTGCTCTGAGATTTGTTCATATCAGTGATCCGCCAGTGAGAAAAGTCAGCCCCCTGACACTCCCTCTCTATCCTCTGCAGGCAATTAAGAATTGGCCACAGATGACCACAAATTCTAGTATAGAATCAAAAGCAGTAGAGGCAGAGGAAGGTCTCTGGCTTCAAAGCAGGGAAAATGCTGATACCTAGAAGAACACACACAGGTATCAAAGGAGACAAAAAGAAGCAAATGTAGTTCATTTTCTTCATCTCATTTTCTTCATGTAAAGTTCCTTTTCTTTGAATTTTTTTATGTGAAATACTGAGAACAGCATAACCTAGTATTTGATGAGACTGCAACTCCTCTGGGAGAAAGACCTCGGAATTTAAGCGCTCAGCAAAGCTCTTGGCACATTTATTTGAGAGAGCGAAACAGCAAGAAGAAAAAAGGAGACAGCACGAGACTGTAGTGCATGGCACAAATACTTCCACTCCAGTTCTAATGAATACACATACCTCGCTGTACTATGTGGAGAGGCCCAAAGCATGAGAATACCTAATGCAGACATACACCAACTTACAGTAGCTCCTTTAGCCTACATTATCAAGCACATGAGCTCAGTAGAACTTGCAGAAATATTTATATTCAGATTTTTTTTTATAAAAGGAACGTGATGTTACCATGGAAACCTACTGCTAAGTAAAGTAATATGTATCTGATCTATTTATGACACATCCTTTTCATTTGTGGAAACTATTGCTTTTTAAGAAATTATTTTTTATAAGTGCTTATTTTCAACCTGAGTTCAATGTCTACCTTTGTATACAAGGCCTTATAGGTGCTCAATTCATTTTTTTAATTCAATATATGTTGACTGAGCACCTGCCACATGCCACTGTGTAGATGCTGGGGATACAGCAGGGAACAAAATATCCAGGCCCCTGCTCTCCAGGGGCTTATATTTTAGTGTGAATCAAAGTGCACAGGGTTTCTTTCTTAGAAAGACCCAGCTTAGACCTCAAGTTCCTCTTAATCTTTGAAAGAAAAAGCTACAATTCTCTTATTATAGTCTATGTCCCATATTTTCACTGTTCTTGACAAAGGAAAACCAACCACATCCTGTAATCATGTACTGCCAGGGAAATTTTCAAAAATGAACATTCTGAAACAAGTCTACCCATGAAAAAAATGAAGAAAACTTTTTAATTTCCTCAAGAAAACTGAAGCTGGACAATCTATAATATTAGTACCGGAAATATTCATTAACAATAAAAATCCTCATAGAAGACACTGAGAAAAATGTATGTTCTCATATAAAAATATTTTAAACACAATCATTTTATTATCTAATTACTTGCTGAATCAAATATATGTTTGTCTCTGCTCCCAACAAACGTGCAAAAGAATGGAGTTTCTAATGGGAACAGAGTAAAGGAATAAAAATACTATAAGCTCACCAAAATACAGAGAACAGAAGTGAAAAAACAGCAATAGATGCAGTTGCCACCAATTATCCTGCAAGATGGAAAGCATAAGGTGAGGCCTAACTGACTTATCAAAGCAAGAAATTCTGAAAGCTGAGGACTACACAGGCAGATAACAAAAAGAAAGCTGATTTGAGCTACAGAAAGATTCAAAATTGAAGGCACCAAATACTTCAGAAATCAGAGGTGAAATTCAGATCTTAAAACAGAAAGATTGGCTGAAAATCTGTCTGAGAATGTAGAACCCTGCATTTCCCTTCCACATCATGGCAAGAGAAGAAATATTTCCTCTGATCAAGTTGAACCAGAGAGGTCACAGGTTCAGGAACATCAAGTGCAGCAAAAGGAAGGAAAAGTATCTTGAAAACTGAACTATGTGAACAGCTAAACACTGAAAGGTGAGATCCACTCAGGAACACTTCCAACACTGAAACCCAAGTCCAGCCAACTCCAACACCACTGTCCTTTCCACTTCATCCCCCACCCCAAAGACTGGCAGAGCCACCTTCCTGCCCTCCCAAAGGTGCCCTCAGTGAACATTAAACCCCACACTGGCACCCTTTCCCACATCATTTTAGCTCATTTTCCCATGTGCTTACCCCAGAATTGAGATTTGCTGGAATGTAACCTTTATCCACAATATAACTATTATCATTTATAAGAACACTAACATTTGCAGAACTCTATAAGCTTTCCAAAATAATCTTCATATTATCCCACCTGAATTTGTCCACAGCATGGTCCCACACAGTACAGGCAAGGTCATCCTCATGGCCACTGTTCTATTTCAATCGCTGTCTCCTGCTGCCTCAGTGAATGCCACCAACACCCTAGCTGGCATCCCTGCTTCTGCTCTGCCCACAACCACTGCACTCCACAGCCAGTTCTACATAAACATTTCATTATGTCATCCCTGCTCAAAACGCTGCAATCACTTCCCAGTGGCCTGAGGATAAAGTCCATAATCTTAGCATAGCACAAAAGTCCTTTATTAATTCATCGTCTATCTGTTTCTCCAAGTTTCACTTCTCAACCTTCTTCATGTATGAAACACTGAAACTATTGGATCAAACATGCTGTACACATCCTAGCGTCCAGGCTCCAGCATGCATGTGACTTTCTGTCTGGAAGGCTCTCTCTGCTCATACCTTGTAATGGGATATGGAAATCTGTGTAATAACAAATCACTGTGTAACAGGTTCTCTCTCAGACCCACACCTTATATTTGCAGGGTCAAGGTCAAGAAAGTAAATTGAGATGCCCTCCTCCTTCAGAGGCCTCCTCACATACAAATGGCATCCCCAGTCCATACATCCAAGCCCTATAAGTGCCCCTTCCAAAATGGCACAGTCTACAATCAGGAGAATGAACCTGGGAAAAGCCCATGGAGGTCCCAAAAGCAATTTTGGGCCTTTACGTATGCAATTCCAAAGTCATGTTACCCAGAGTATGGTGTAAAGGGGGCAGAGGTGGACCATGACATCCAGGGGGGAACAGCTCCTTGGCCCCCAGACTGCAAGGCAGGAGGAGAGACACAGCTAGAGAATGACCTGAGTGGGGCCCTCTACAGCAGAGAACAAGGTCTGAAGGTGGTACTGGTCTCTACTATATGACAACATCCAAACAAAAGAACAGCAAGAAAGATACTTACCACTTCCCAAGATAAAATTTTCTGGAAGGGTCTATCTCCTTCATGAAGTGTTTGTAGGTAAAGGTAATTTTTTTTTAACCTAACGTAAATTAAAAGTGTACAATGGTACATAAAAATACAATTTTCCAAAAGGGGAAAAACAAAATTCTTGGATTTGAACAACTGCATACTATTTAATAAGCACCAAGAGAAACTGCATCAAAGTTTCAGAAATGTATTATATATAGCCCATGACACATCAAGTCCACTTCTAGGCATGTAACCCAAGGAAACCATAATATATTTCCATCAAAGCATTATTTAAAATAGTGAAAATTTTAAAGCAACTTAAACATGCAACAAGAGACTAGTTAATAAATTATGATGCAAACACAATGGAATTTTATATAGTTCCTTTTAAAATAATGCCAAAGGATATTTAATGACAAAAGTATTTATGACATATTTAAGTGTAAAATAAAGGCTGTAAAGCAATATGTCTGAACCCTTTTAAAGACAGTGCGTGTGTGTGTGTAACAATACACGGAAAAAAGATTGATGGTAGTTAACTGAGTGATGAACATAGAGATTTTTATTTTCTCTTACATGATAAAGACTGTGCATGTGTGTGTGTGTGTGTGTGTGTGTGTGTAATCAGTACATAGAAAAAAGATTGATAGTAATTAACTGAGTGATGAACATAGTGATTTTTATTTTCTCTTATATGATTCTATATTTTCAACTTTTCTACATTTAAAATGTATTACTTTCCCTAAATTTGGGTAACTGCTCTGCCAAGACATAAAAAATATTCATATTTCTTCTGATTTTAGAATGGTAGGACATACAAAAACTCAAAAAGTATCACTGAAGCATTATTCCGTTATCAATTATTAGCATCTCAGTCCAAATTAGTTTCCCTTATGGATGTCAATCACCTAGCAAGGCTTTAATGGCAAGGTCATAAGATAGATCAGGTAATTTCTGAAGAAAGAAGTGTGGAAGAGAAGATCCAGAGCTTAAGGACTGTCCAGACAGGCAGATACAAGAAGGATTCTGCTACAAATTGGATTTTAAAAAGTGGTAATAGTAGAATGGGGGAAAAGAAAACAAGGAGGTGATGGAGCACGGAAAACACACTTCACTGACTCACAATTTGGCTCTGAAAGGGGCAACTCCACATTTGAATTCAGCTAAACCACTGGCAGAGCTTGGACAGAAAGGATTTATAAAAATACAATTTACATGTAAAAGCTAATTCTTGTCATTGCTGCTACCTGAAATTGAACTTTACTTATAAAGAGCTAGGTCTACAAAAATAGTGTAGGTGATAAGGGGATCTGAAAATTTAGACATCCAAAATCATGTTTTTGTTTACAAATTTTTTGAATTAAATAAAATTAAGCTAGTTATTTAAGTTCTTTTGCACTGAACTGACCATACAAGTATCTCTCAAATCAACAGGATTTAAAAATAATAACAACAGTATAACTCTAATAATATCTATGGCCATAACCACACTTCCTAGAAAATAAACTTAAAACATCTATTAAAAGGTTTTCTTTTTCATCACAAACAGTAGATACTTGTAGTTCTGTTTGCCTGGCATCCCTTTCCCATTGCTTCGGGTAACAGCATGCCCTCTGCCCTCACTACACTATTCTAAGATCCCATGCAGTTCTGCTTGGGCAGTTCTGACTGGTTAGGGTTAGGGTTAGTCAGTCACAGAACTCCAACCCTGGCCAGGCCCTAGTATGTATGTTCACCAATCATAACAAACGATTCACCAGCGCCAGCCAAGATGGAGAAAGCCCACTATAGCTTCTCTTTCCCATTCTGCCCAAAATACAAAAAGTGAGACTCTGAAAAATAAATACTAGTAGGTAGATTGGAGAAGAAAGTCAAAACTTTCTAACAGCTAATATGATGGCAGTGAGTTTTATGGTTTTATGTTTTCATTTCTTTTGTTTTTCTCCTGACTTAATGATTGTATTTCAGGTCATGCACTACACTAGGCACTAGAAAACAAGGACTGTAACCTCTTTAGCTCACTGAAGTTTGTAAAGATGTTTCACATACATTTTTCAATCTGATCCTCATGGCAACACTGTGAGGCAGATACTACATTTCCTCAATTCTAAGATGAAAATTTGAAGGCTTCTGAAATCCACATCAAAAGAAACTTGTCATGGGCCCGCCTGGTGGCGCACTGCTACAGTGCGCCGCTTGGGAGTGTGGCGGCGCTCCCGCCGAGGGTTCGGATCCCACATACAGACCGGCCGCTCACTGGCTGAGCGAGGTGCGGGCGCGACACTGAGGGTTGCGATCCATTGCCGGTCACGAAAAAAGACAAAAAGGAAAAAAAAAAAGAAACTTGTCACTAGCTCTGCAGAATGATATAACTGTCATAGCCTGTGCCAATTAACAATACGCCAACTAACTGTACACTTATTTGATTATCACTTTAGTTGAGTTATTTGTATCACAAGAGTTGAATTTTCTTTCATTTGTTGCTTATAGCATCTGAAAAAAAAGATTACATAATAAGGCAGCAAAGAAACCAAAAGTGAACATGTGCAAAAGACCTCCTCTGCCACAAGGGGTAACGTAATTAAGAGGGCAGAAGTTGCTGATTCCTTCAGAATAGACCACGGAAGTTTGAAAAGTAGAACAGAACCACTTCAGGCATCTTGAAGCACTATCACTCAAATACTATCTGCCAAACACTTCTGCATAACTCCTAAGAGACAGGGTTTAACGACAAAGGACAAAACCATGAGTGTAACCTCGTAGAAAAAAGCAGCTTTGGGCTGGCCCAGTGGCGCACTGGAGAGTGCGCCGCTTGGGAGCACGGCGGCACTCCCGCCGAGGGTTTGGATCTCATGTGATGACCGGTTCCCGCTCACTGGCTGAGCGTGGCGCAGGCACAACACTGAGGGTTGCGATCCTGTTGCCGGTCCCCGGTACGGGCGGGACACCGAGGGTTGCGATCCCGGTACCGGCCAGTAAAAAAGACAAAAAGGAAAAAAAAAAAGCAGCTTTGTGGACTCAAATCATTTGCATTAGAAAATAGAAATTTAAAACAAACAAAAACAATAGAACATGTGAGACCACAGTTCAGCCTTAAATTATGGGACACTGTAAGAACTAATCGATTAAATACGTCAATTGACAGATGCCTAAACCCTGGTGGGCCAGAGCATGAGACCACAAAAGAGAAAAGTCCTGGTGGTGGGGGAAGCAGGAACATGGAGAGAATGCAAGAGTGGGGGTAAAATAACAAAAGAGGAAAATTAGGCACAGACCAATGTCATAAAAGGCAAAACAGAGGTAGTGTTAGGTCAAGCCAACGCAGACTAGGATCCCAAGCAGAGGTTTAGAAAAGAAGCATGTCCACCAATCTCACCAACTGCTGATGGACAGAAATAATTCAGGAGAATCTTCAGATATTTCAGATGAAGGCACAGACGTGGTTTTTGACAGAGATATTAAAAAAGAAATTATATACAATTAAGTAGATACATATATACTACTGATATTGGGGAAAAATTATAGTACCTTTAACACAGTGGAGAATTTTTTGAACCTCTGAAAAAGGTAATACAACTCTGGTACATTTCAGAATACATAGTGCCTTAGAACTGAGGAAATATGGTATTGTGAGAAATCTGAGACTCAAGGTTTCTGAGATCCAATTGTATGTGTGAGGCACAGCTAAGGGTCAAAAAATAGCAAAAGTACAATTCTGTCTTTACTATATCACAACTACTAGTGTCAGCAATTTACTTATTAATATGTATTATGAGAATTTCTCCTTTTTATTACTTGCTGTTTGTACTTGAACACATCCTATCTCAGCTGGATCCCCACCCTCTTTCAGCAGCACTTTTACATCTTCCCTAATGAGCTAACTTTTCCATTTTCCTTAGGACTATTGTAAAATTAACAATATTTTCAAGCCTTATACCAAAGCCCAGTCCCTTCATTCTCAGCAAAGAACCTTGCACCCTACATTGACAAGAAAATAAAAGTTCTTCAAGCATGAGTTTCCTCAAATTTCCTCCCTTTTGTGTGTGTTTACGCACGCTCAAACTCACTCACAGGCTCGCCTCCTTCCTGTGGGTTTCAGGCAACAGCGCATCCTTCCTACTCTCCAAAATGAGTATCTTCCTGTTCTTCAAATCTCATCCTCTCCTCAAACTACTTACTAATTCCATTAATTATTCTGCCTCTTTCTTGCTTGGGTGTAATGCCTCTCTCTCATCTGGCTCTCCCCTCATCAAATAAATTATCTCTCCTATTATTAAAAACATATATATATGTGTGTGTACACAAACACACACTGGCCCTGTGCATTGGTGATTGATCATTTGCTCTCTAGATCCATTTTCCACCCTTATCTCCCCCAAGGTAGGCCTGAAGAGGCTGACCTCTCCAGACTGTATCACTCAGGCTCCTCTGCCCTCTGGATTCTGGTTATGTTCATCCAATGGCAGGCACTGGCAGGAGGCTGGAGGGAAGTATTCATCTCTCTTCTACCTTCACAGCCACTGAGCTTCCAGAACACCGTTCCCTCCCCGTCGTGGAAGGGTCAGGCCTAGGAGTGCTAACAGCTTCCTGACCTGCTGTTCCTGGTAATTCCTGGTTCTTCCATATTGTTTCCCTTAAATCAATCCACACCTCTATAAAAAGTTTCGTCATTAAATGCTATTCAGTTGAATGTTTTGTGCAAGCCATCTGTTTCCTGCTGGGACTCTTACTGATATATTTCATGTCCCTCTCTAGCTCATTTCCACTTCTTCCCAGCCATGCTTCCTGAAAAAGTAGTTTCAGGAACCATCTCTCATTATCATCTCACATTTACACCTCAAGTCACTATGATCTGGCTTCTGCCCTCTCACGAATCCACTTAACTGATCTCTCCACTGTGGTATTCTAGGCCATTTATGATCTGGCCCTGACTACCTTCCAGCTGTCCCTCCCACCATTTGCCATTAAACCATGTGCTCCAACCACAACAAATGTCTCTAGCTGTCTTGGGGCTCCTTCCATGATTCCCTCCACCGGGAGAGACCTTCTCTATTTCAGGCACCTAGTGAACCCCTAGTCATTGAGCAAGCCTCAACTCAAGAAGCACCTCCTTCTGGGAATACTTCTCTTACTCTCCCATCCTCCACCAACCAGAATTAATCATTCCTCACTTGTATTCCCAGCTCCTGTGTAAAGATCTTATACTCATCACATGATAATATCAGTGCAATTTACACTGTAATCCAACCAGTTATTTCTTTCAGAGCAGAATGAGATGAGCTTGCACGGAAGACAGATCTGGAGGCAAAAGTTTCTGTGATAACATACTGAGAAGTGCAAGGAAACAGGAGCAAGGCAGGAAAGGAGAGAGAGCAAACATAAGAGAATGTGTCACCAAGCTGGCCACAGCTTCCTTATAAACTGATTGCTTGGATTTGCAGATTGTCTTCAGAGAGGCGGTCTAAAGCTACTGAGTCTCCAAACAAGCCTTTCTAGGAGTAGGAAGAAGAATTTATCCACCAACTCCCTTCTCTCATTAGTCAAAGTTTGGCTACATGGGCTATTAATTCCTCAGAACTTCTAGGTTGCACATATGTGAGTGCCAAACAGACCCCACAATGTTTTAGTAGCACCTGGCATGGGCGTGAGGCAGGATGCTGTTGGGTTCTTCCTTATAGCATCATGAAGGACTGCCCTTGCAGCAACCCAACATGCAACCGTGGGAAAGCAGCAGATATCAGTCAGCAAGACAAGTGCAGAGATCTGAGACGATGCATAAACTGAATGTGGCTCAAGAGCTCAGAACAGTTTTAGAAAACATTAACAGGCACTTGGTTAACATTTATTGACTAACTTATTAGAAGAGGAAGAATTTAGATTTTGTCTAATTGGTAAATCTCAATTGAGAAGTCTAAATCTCACAATGGGTAGATCCATAGAGCATTTGTATCCTAAATTGTACCAGGATGCAGCTAATTCTGAGAATTGTGAACTTTTGTAATTCAAAAATTAGAAGAAAGGCATCCAAAGTGTTGCAAACAAGTTCAACCTTTTTATAACATCTTCCCTTTCAGAAAGAGACAAGCCTAATAGCCAAAGCTAAGATGTCTTATTTACCAAGAAATGTTTCTCAATTTTCTGGACAGGATAATATTCGTTGTGCATGACTGTCCCCACCATCTGGTCCAGATTAATCTTATAGTTTATAAATAAGAAATATCATTTGACTGAAACCACTTTTTCAAATAGTAATATGATGTTACAGAAATGAGTATTTAGGGAATGGATCTTTCATGGATTCAAACTCTACTCACTAATAATAAAAAACAACTAACCAAGAATTCATACCTGAAACCACAGTAACCACCCTCTGAGGAACCTAAGCCGCTCACCAAAATTACAATTATATCCATGCCTATATCCTGCTCCTCACCTGACCCCCACCTTGCATACTCTACATTTACACTCACTAGTATCTAAGTAAACCCAAAATTATCACTGCAGTTTATAACGTTGGACAGTCTAGACAAAAGAGTAAAAAACTCCCACAGTCCCTTTTTGAATAAGAAACAAGGAACCTAAATCAATTGTGGTCCCAGACACCCAGCCACCTGCTTAAACTAAGCAAATAAGGTAGGATTCACAATTAGTCATTTCAGCCTTAAGGCAGAAAAATAAACCTGTGTTCACAACCTAATCTGGAACAATCAGGTGTGTCAGAGTCCTTGCCAATGATGAGTGAAAACCCATGCACATGCAACAACCACACCCTGGGCTTATTTCCTTCAACGAAGATCTTAAAATTCAATGCAAAGGCAATCAAAACAAACACTTAAGGAGAAGCATTTTAGCAAAAATGTTGAGGGAGATATTTACTTTTAAGTTTAATTTTTGATGATTTCCATAGTATCATCTGTGAGTCAAATACTCAATAATAAATGTAAATATTGACCATTATTGAAAGATTGCAAAGCCTTTGTTAAAACAGTATGTAATCCAATAATGTGACACTACAGAGGAGTTCTGAATACCCCTTTGAGTTCATTATAATAAGATTTAGGTTCTCCAGTAATGGAAACCAAGAACACAGCCATGAGCCCAGCAGGGAATTAACACTCATCACAGCTCACCTCTCTTAGGAGAAGAGACTGCTCTGCAGCAGGGTGTTTGTCTTAGTAAGCTCAAGCTACTACAATAAAATACCATAGAATGGATGGTTTAAACAACAGAAATTTATTTCTCACAGTCTGGAGGCTGGGAAGTCCAAGATCAAATGCTAGCTGATTTGGTTCCTTGTGAGGACTCTCTTCCTAGCTTGTAGACAGCCACCTTCTCACTATGTTCTCACATGGCCTTTCCTTAATACATGCATGTCGTGGGGGAAGGGGAAGAGGGAAAAAAAGAGGGCAAGAAGAAGAAAAGGAGGCAGGAAAGAGAGAGCACACATGTGTGAGAGAGCTCTTCCTCTTTTTGTAAGACCACTAATCCTGTCATGAGGGCCCCTCCCTCATGAACTAATCTAACCCTAGAGGGCCATCTCCAAATACCATTACATGAGGGGTCCCAAAGGCCCCATCTGCAAACACTATCACATTAAGGGTTAGGGCTCCAACATATGGGGGGGTAGGGGGGGACACAAACATTCAGTCCATGACAGTGCTACTCTCTGGTATTAGGAGGAAGAGACTAACTCTTCAAGTTCTAAAAGTCCTTCTGGAAGTTTCAAAACAAACTCTTCTTTTTTATATTATTTTTCAATCAAGAGGAAGAATTGTATAGTTGATAAAAGTACAGCACTCTGAAACTAGACCTGGTTTGATTTCTGGGCATGTTGCTTAACTTATTGTCATCTGTAGAGTGGGGTTAATAATAGTATCTTCCTCAAAGTGTTGTTAAGAAAATTAAATGAGTTGATAATAGATGAAAATACTAGAAACAGTGCCTAGATCATAGTAACTGCTATGTAAGTATTGCCACTATTACTACAAAATCAGTTTAAACATAGTTTTCAAAAAGCATATCTATATCAAAATGATAATAAAGTATTTTTGCTACATTTACATTGTATGTGCCTGTCTCCCCTCCTCTAGAAAATCTAAGCAACCAAGGGAAAAGATACTGGCATCTCTTTATAAAGCTCATAAAACCTATTATGGAACCCTCAACTGCACACAACTGATTCGCAGTACATATTTTGTTGCATGAAAAACAATGAACCAAAATATATCTCACTTATCCAAAAATAAATTTCTCTTGAAAGTTTAAAGAAAACAGAGAAAGCCCAAACAAGTAAATTTACTTTTCTTTCTTGCAAACCAAGCAATTTAAGTAGAAATTGACCCGACTTAACTCAGTCTTATAAAACCATAAATAACTACAAATAAAAATTGCAAAGGTCCTTCATAAATACTGAAATATTCTCATGTTATTAAAATAAAACACATGAAAGGTAACCAGTCACCTATTTTTGTGAATTTCATAAATAGTAAGCCTCAGATTGTATTTATTTTTTAAAGATGCAATTTTAATCAATGTTGACTTTATTTCCTTTTTAAATTATGCAGGCTATATGCTCTGGGCTCCAAATATCTTTCTGTTTAGCTACAATGAAGGGAGCAAAATATGCACATACAAAACACTTGCATATTTAGAGACTGGAGATTCTTGCATGTTGGCTTTTGGCTACTTTGGCTCAAAATTCGGGAAGGCCTGAAGCACTCAGGCCAGCAGCAAGTGAGCTCAAGGAGGAGGCAGAGTGGGCAATGTACTACAATTGAATTTCAAAGTTCTCTGAAAAATTGTAAATGTAAACAAGCATGCAAGAATAGAGAGCCCCATCTCAAAAGTAGCATCTGCACATATTTTTATCGTTTATATTTAGAGAAAAGAAAACTGCCATGCCACTACCAATGTGACTTACTACCACTTCTGCAGCTGTGACTGAAAAGAAACTTGCTAGCCTGAGTTGATTTTCATTTTTGGCCCACATTTTATCTCCATGTGGCAGCTCTGACTGCCATTTCTGATGCTTGTTTGTGCCTTGCTTCTCTGCCTCAAGTTTCAAGTAAAACGCCCTTACCCTAAGTTCTGTTCTTTAAAAAACTGAGATCTTAAGGAGCGGAAAATTAACAAATATTGAATATAAAGAAAATATAACTTTATGACTGTAGAACAAAATTATAAGCCCCTCTATTCAGCCTTGGGTAAAATTAAAGGAGAAACTTTAGGTCAAACAGTAAGAGTTGCCACATGAAGAAACAATCTTGTAAATCTTAATTCCTTAAGAATTCAAAGTATTGGGTTAGCTGTTACTCTTCTCAGGAAGATAAAAAAACAGGTTAGAGATTATTTTCTGTGGACCACTAGAGCACACTGAACAAACAGCAAAGTTAGAGAGCTAGCAAGGTGGGCTAGCACCCTTATTTCAGTTTAAACTTATACAGTTTGTGGCCCTCGTCATTTTTTATTCCTTTCTTCAGTGTTCACAGAAAAGCAGCAATAAACTCTCCAATTGCTAACTACAAAAATTTTATTTAATCTCCCTGGAATATATGCTTCAACTGCAAAGCATTCTATGAACACCAAGTTTGGAAAACATGTCTGTCAAAGAAATTGGGTTTGTTCCTTCAATTTATAGAATGTCTTTGCCATCAAAAAATTGGCCCCTCTTCCCAGAAGCAGGCAAGAGAGCAATGCCCAGGGTCCTAGGCAGGAGCCAAGGGCAGCCCCCTACACCCAGAAGCAGGCAACAGAGCATGCCAAAAACACCACTTCCATGTGGACGGCCCACCACTGCCACAGCTACCACAAAAGTGGTTTGATGCCACAGAAGTAGTTACAGCCACCATGCGGGCAGCCTACCAGATACTCAACTGCACTGATACAAGGAGAATCACAAGCAAAGGCCGGAAAAAGAAGATGATGTCTCTCTTCTCAAAGAGACTCTAGAGTAATAGAAGCAGCAACTGCTCTACCAGATGACCACACATGAACATAAAGATACTAGAAATACAAAAGCACAAGAAAAAAATGAATGACACCACCAAAAGAATACAGTAATTCTCAAATACCACACCCTATAAAGCAGGAAACCCTTGAAATGACTGAAAAGGAATTCCAAGCAACAATCTTAAGGAAACTCACTGAGATACCAGAAGACTCAGACAACATAATAAAACAAGAAAAAAAATCCAGGATATGAAGGAGGAAATTTACATAGAAATTAATATCTTAAAAAAATGTAACAGAATTCATGGAACTAAAAGATTCACTCAAATAAAAAAAACACAACTGACAGCTTAAGCAGCAGACTAGAACAAGCATGTATTAGTCAGGTTCTCCAAAGAGACAGAATCAATAGGATATGTTATAATTATATGAGAGGGATTTATTAGGGGACTTAGCTCATGTGACTGTGAAGAAAAGACATTGAAAACCTATTCAATTAAATAATAATGGAAAACTTCCTAGGTATATGGAAAGACATGGACCTTCAGATCCAGGAGCCTCAAAGATCTGCAAACAGATTCAACCCAAAAAGATCCTCTCCAAGACGCATTACAGTCAAACTGGAAAAGCTCAAAGACAAAGAGATAATCTTAAAAGAAGAGAAAAGTGTCAAGTCACCTAAAGGGAGCCCCTATCAGACTAACAGCAGACTTCTCAACAGAAACTCTACAGGCCAGAAGAAAATGGGATGATATATTCAAAATACTAAAAGAAAAAACTGCCGGGCCAGCCCGGTGGCGCACTGGATAAGTGCGCTGCTTGGGAAGCGCAGAGGCGCTCCCGCCCGAGGGTTCAGATCCCACATACAGACCGGTTCCCGCTCACTGGCTGAGCGAGGCACGGGAGCAGCACCGAGGGTTGCAATCCCGTTGCCGGTCCCTGGTCCGGTACAGGGGGCAACACTGAGGGTTGCGATCCGTTGCCGGACATGGAAAAAGACAAAAGACAAAAAAAAAAAAAAAAAGAAAAAACTGCCAGCCAAGAATACTATACCCAGCAAGGCCATCCTTCAGAAATGAGGGAGAAATAGTATTTTCCAGACAGACACAATGGCATGAGTTCACCACCACACAACTAGCCCTGCAAGAAATCCTTAAGGAAGACCTGCATCTGGAATTCAAAAAACAATAATCACCACCACAAATACACAGGAAAGAACAAAACCCCCTGGAAGGACAAAAATGCAAGTGAGCAAGAGAAAGAAACTAAATCTTACCACCACAAAAAACCACAGTGACAATGTAATAATGCCCCTGCTTTATTTCTGATTTTAGTAATTTCAGTCTTCTTTTTTCTTTGGTCAGTCTAGATAAAGGTTGGCATATTTTGTTGATCTTTTTAAAGAATCAACTTTTGGTTGTGCTGATTTTTCTCTATTGCTCTTAATTCTCTATTTCATATATTTCTGTTGTAATTTTTATTTCCTACTTATATTAGCTTTTTGCTAGTTTGCTCTTTTTCTATTTTCCTAAGGTAGAAGTTTACATCACTGATTTGAGATTTTTCTTATTTTTCATCCATGTGTTTCTAAGTACAAATTTTCCTCTATGCACTGCATGAGCCCTGCATCCTATAATATTTAATATGTTACACTTTGAGGGATTGGGGAGGGGTTCTTGTTTATTTTTTATTTTAACTTCTCAATATACACTGTAGTTAATTTTCATGTCCCTTTACCTGTTCCTTTTTTCCCCCTCGCATCCCCCACCGCACTACATCATATCTGTTCACTTGTCTTAACAAGTTCAAGGAACTGTTGTGATTGTCGTCTTATTCTGCCCTAACTCTGTTTGCATATTTATTTTTAGCTCCCACAAATAAGTGAGAACATGTGGTATTTCTCTTTCTGTGCCTGATTTTTTTCACTTAGTATGATTTTCTCTAAGTCCATCCATGTTATTGCGAATGGTAATATTTCATTCTTTTTTATAGCAGAGTAGTATTCCATTGTGTAGATATACCACAGTTTCCTTATCCACTCATCTGATGGATATTTGGGCTGATTCCAACTCTTGGCTATTGTAAATAATGCTGCAATAAATATTGGAGTACAGGTATCCCTTCAGATTGATGGTTTCCATTCCTCTGGGTATATACCCAACAGTGCAATAGCTGGGTCATATGGTAGATCTATCTGTAATTGATTGAGGAACTTCCATACCATTTTCCATAAAGCCTGCGCCATTTTGCAGTCCCACCAACAGTGTGTGAGTTCCTTTTTCTCTGCAACCTCACCAGCATTTATCATTCTCAGTCTTTTGGGTATTAACCATCCTAACTGGAATAAGATGGTACCTCAAAGTGGTTTTGATTTACATTTCCCGAATGCTGAGTGATGCTGAGCATTTTTTCACATGTCTGTTGGCCATTCATATATCTCCCTTTGAGAAATGCCTATTCAGCTCTTTTGCGCATTTTTTATTTGGGTTATTTGGGTTTTTTGCTGTAAAGTTGTTTGAGTGCCTTGGATATTCTGGATATTAATCCTTTGTCAGATGTATATTTTGCAAATATTTTCTCCCACTCTGTTGGTTGTCTTTTCATTCTGTTGATTGTTTCTTTTGCTGTGCAGAAGCTTTCTAGTTTGATATAATCCCATTTGCTTATTTTTCCTTTGGTTGCCTGTGCTTTTGGGGTCATACGCATGAAGTCTGTACCCACTCCTACATCCTGGAGTGTTGCCCCTATGTTTTCTTTAAGGAATTTTAACAGCATGTACTGGCATAAAAACAGACACACAGATCAATGGAATAGAATAAAGAATTCAGAAATCAACCCACACACCTACAGCCATCTGATCTTTAACAAAGGCACCAAGTCTACACACTGGGGAAGAGACTGCCTCTTCAGCAAATGTTGCTGGGAAAACTGGTTATTCATATGCAGGAGAATGAAACTAGACCTATACCTCTCACCATATACCAAAATCAATTCAAAATGGATTAAAGAATTAAATATACATCCTGAAACAATATGTTACACTTTGATTTTTATCTCAAAGTACTCTCCAATTTCCCTGTGATTTTTCTTTTTACCCACTGTTTATTTAGGAGAGTGTTTAGAGAGCTAGCCACATGTTTGTGAATTTTCTAAATTTCCTTCTGTTATTGTGGTCAGAGAACATATTTTCTACAATCTTAGTCCTTAAATGTATTAAGACTTGTTTTGTGGCCTAAGATAAACTAAAATTTTCTTTTAAATCTTAACCTAACTGATGAAACAATTAAATCTACCAACCTTTTTTAGTTACTATCCCAACCCAAAAAGGTAAAGTACAAAAAAAATTGAATTTATTCACCTGAGCAGTAAATAAACTTACCAGCACTGTGTTTATTAATCTATCGATGTACATAATCATAGTACTTATGAATGTATATTTATACATGAATTATATATGAATGTATATTTATATATAAATGTATATTTAGATCTGTCACTTTAAGCAGGCAATGAGCACTACAGGTAAGATACAGATTAAGTGCTATGAGTGTCCCAAGGAATAGCAAGGTGTGTGCACCTAGTTGGCACAGAGCAAACACTTGGCCAGTGACTATCAGGTGACTGATATATCAGGTGAATGATGATGACTCACTTTAGAGTTAAAGGAAAAAGAGCACTTATGTGATTAAGTAACTGTATTACTGAATAACCAGTCAGTGGCAGAACTGGGACAAACATTCCAAGGCACCTTATTCCCAAGGCAGACATTTTCTCTAGTATACCACACTGTCTCTCTTTCCAATGAAATAGGTATCACCTCCAGATTTCCTTGTCTCGAGTGATACTACCATGATACATGTGGTCTGTCAGAAGAATTTATAGTCTTCTACTTTCAAAACACACACGATTTTCCTGATTATAAAAGCAACTACTAAATTACTGGCCAACAGTTGGGAAAATTTGCCCCAGCTCTATTATGCCAGCGTTTGTTCTCTTAGGTAAAAGCAAGCAAGAAACAAGCAGTCCAGAGCTGGTTTGGAGGCTCCATGAAGTCATGAGGCTCCTTCAGTCTTCCTGCTTCATCCCTATTGTGTGTGCCCTTTCTGTTTTAAAGAGCCTTTCTGAAAATCCCACCTGACACATCTGTATTATATCTCATTTGCCAAAACTTGGTCAAAGGCCACACGCTGTAAGGAGCCTGGGAAAGGGTCTTTTAACTAGGCACATTGCCCAGAGTTCTGTCACTAAGAAAAAGGGGATAGTAGGTATTGGAAGGAAAGTACCTCATATGCTTTTTCCAATGTGTAAATAAAAATAGTGTCATCAATGAAGGAAAGGGAAGAAAACTGCCGCTCTAAGAAAAAGCTGGTTCTTAAAACAAAACAAAAAATAGCTCCTAATAAATTTTAAAAACTGAGTATTCTAGATAAAACTCAAGAATCTTGTCAAGATCAAAATCAAATAAAATGGATAGAGATTTACCATATTCCTATACTAAAGAAATTAGTAAGCTACATTCATGTGAAAAAAAATTAGGAAAAAGCAATTTTAACTAATCTGCTATCTTTGTCTTCTGCAGCACAGACTGTCTAATCTCATTAAGTGACAAGGTAAAACTGCCTCTATTTATGCTACCATGGAGACAGAACGACGAGTATATCGTTCAAAAAAAAGTTTGTCTAAAGTCTTCACTGATGTTCTGATTCAAAATAATTTCAAAATGTTAAATTTTAGAAATTCTACATTGACTTGGAAATAGTACCTGGAGTCTTTTTAATTAAAGAATGTCATGATCATAATCTTCTATCATCTTAAAAAATGCCACAACTGTAAAAACTACAGACATAAACTGAGAGCACAAGTAAAATCTTATGAAATGCAGTAACTGGAACCCAGAATTCGGTCCACTTAACCCTCATGCAATGATCTCCTACCAGGCAATAAGCACAAAATAATGCATGTAACAGTGAATGAGATATGGCTCTGCCCTCTAGAACAAATGAAGGAAATAAAGAGATAAATTACTTCAATATAATATAACTACTGGATGTAGAAATTCAAAAGAAGGAAGAAAATCAGCCATGTAGGTTATTAAAATGAGAGGAAGCTTAAAAGTATTTGGGGGAGAACTAATTAGTTACTGATGTTGATAAATCTGTATTTAGTATATTTTATATTAAATTAGAATTATAAAATTGCCTCTCATTTTATTTTACAAAGAACAATCATGGATTTAAGATTATAACAGATAGAGTCCAAACCATTTGCCCATCATTCCAAGTTCTCCATAATCTAGCTTTTAAAGCCCCCTCAAAATCCAGTGTCTACATAACCCCAACGCTTCAGCCAAACTGGTCTCATTACTAACTTCTAAATGCACCATGTGCTCATCTGCCTCCTTTATTATGAACAACTTTCCCCTACTCACCACACACACGCCACACAGCTATATTTTTTTCATACAAATCCATTCAATACCCCTTGAAAGTAGAATCTATCCCAAATCAAAATCTTCTTTGATCTCTTTGACCTTTTTCACCTATGCCACTGATGATTCCTCAGATTTCCTTTCTTATTACAACCCATACATTCCTTGCCAAATTTTAATCTCCATAGCAGGAATTTAGTCTAAATCTCTTCGTGTCATCTGAGCCTAGTAGCAGTGGTGTTCGATGAATATTGATAATTTGGCTACTTATAACTCATATGCCTTTACCCTGTACATGGAGAGAAGGGAAGGGCAATAACCACAGAAATGAGATGCTCGCTTGGAAAACAAAACATTAGACTTTCCCTCTGTCAAATCCACAGAGAGTTGCAAAGATAAGCTTAAAACATTCTCTTGAATTAGGAAGTATAACAATGAGTAAACAAAAGTTATTTATCAGGTGTTATGAAATTTCCCGATAAAAACTGTTGAATTAGTATAAGGTTCTCATCAATCACCTTAGATGCTTAAATGATGTGGCAAAGCGTGAATAAAATGCACATCCCTGAGGAACAGCCCCACCAACACATAATTTTTTTAAGCCAACTTTTAAACCTTGTCTATTGTCTAAAATATGACGTAACTTTCTTTTGGGTTTTCTAACACGTTATAACTAAAAAAGCCATTCCTGAGGGATTTTCCCAGTCACTGAGCATGGGGATGGGGGAGACAATTTCACTGCTAATGCAGTAGGAATAAACTAAACTAAACTGACTGGCGTCTCAGGAATTGGATGGGAGAGTGGTAGTAAGAAAAAGTGGACTTAGTACTTTAGCTGGTGCTAGAAAGAAATCTGAGTTTTATGGACATATGTAGCAATCAGCCTATAAATCAGCCCCTCTATGACCAAAGTAAAAGAGACATGGCTCTACCTCCTGCCCCACACCTCACTCGTTCATTAAACATATTAAACACCAACGTATCTGTTAGAATAACTTGGGATACAAGTAACAAAATTCCTACTCAAACTGATTTAAACAAGAAACCTAAATTTTGTCATAATATGAAGTCACTAAGGTAGGAGATTTTTCAAAGTTGACTGATTTGATGATTCAAGGGTGTCCTCAAGGACTCAGATTCTAAATATTTTTGCTATCAGGGTTTGCTTCATCCTTAAAATGGCAACATTATGGTTGTATCACCTCCAGGCAAGACAATATCCAGAGACAGAAAAAGAATCATCTCTTTCAATTTTTCTTTCTTGTGATCACGGAATCTTCCCCTCACTTCCAATTGGCCAGGACAGGGTCACATGCTCATCTTTAATCACAGGAAAGGGAAAAAAGATCTCCATGACTAGTTCAGACCAGTTGTCAGCAAACTACTTAACTCTGCCGTGGTAGCAGGAATAGATAATACGTAAGTGAATAAGAGTGGCTGTGTTCCAACTTTCTTAACAGAACAGCAGAGGGCTGGATTGGGTTTTCTGTAGTTAGCTGAATTCTAATTTAGACTAACAGAAGTTATCCCTGAAGTTGTATACAGAATTATTTTCCTGGAGCACACGGTAGCCTCGTCTACAAAATTGAGGTAGAAGGAAGAAAGCTGGAAAGACAAATGGGTAGCAACCAACTGGGTCTGCTGCAACCTGCTTTGCACTCCAGGCCACTGCTAACCAAGCGAGGAAGACCAGGCTGCTTGTTATCCTTCTGTGACTTTGTTTCCTCTTTCAAGGATTATAAAAATATATATAAAGTAACTTGCCTCAGGGAGTTGGCAACAGGTGCAAGGGGAAGTGTATAAAGATTCAAGAAGTAATATAACTAACAAATAGACTTGAAAGATAAGAGGGGAGTCATTAAAAGAAATTCTGCCCAGGAGTCTCTTTTGATGGATTCATCTATTTTTTGAACAATTATTAAGTATGTATTATGTTACTAGTTAAAATTTACTGAATACTTATTAATGTGCTAGCATGGTACCAAATGCTTTACATGAATTACCTAATTTAATTTTCACAACAATTCTTTGAGATAGATTCCCCATGTTTCAGAAGAAAGAGCACAGGTAACATGGTCACAGTGATAGTGTAGGGAAACCAGGCCATCTGCCTCCCAGGGCCAAAACCTTAACCACAATGAAACCAGCCACTGAGATAAATGCAAATGAGTGGGAACTGAAGGAGAAGAAGGTAGGCAAGATCCTCACCTTTGGGAAACTTGCATTCTAGTTAAAGAGATGGAAAAAATTCACAACTGAAATACCAGATTATTAAACTGTGATGCAAGTTGTAAGCAAATACAGTGCTTCAAAAGAGAATAATAGCAGTGTCTTGCTTTAGATAGGGTGCTCAAGGAAGGCAGCATTTGTGACATGACCTGAAGGATGAGATGGAGCCAGCCCTGGGGAGAAGTCATTGATGTGGTGGAGCAGTGGGCCACCAGGAGGAAGAGCCAGCCAGGGACAGGAGGAGCCCAACGAAGAGCATTCCCAGCAGAGGGACCAGCAGCTACAAAAGCTCAGAGAAAGAAAAGGAATGGAAATCTGAGGGAAAAAAAGAAGGCTAATCTGACTACTGTTTTTAGAAGCTAGCAGAAGAGTAGCATGAAATGGGAAGCAGAGAGGCCAAAAGGTACAGGGCCCTATAGATCATGAAAGGGAATTTGGATTGTATCCTCAGTGTGATGGGAAAGCTTTTAAAGAGTTTGAAACAGGGGAATCATTTGAAATAACTCTGATTTCTCAAAAGACCACACTGGCTGTTGCCCAGAGAATGAAAGTGTAGGTATGAAAGTAGGGACACCAATTAGGGGGCTGGCACAGTTCTCCAGGTGAGAGATAAAAGTGGTATGGCCCAGGTTAGTGGATTCCAGATATATTCTGACTTTTTTATATATAGTTCACACACCATAACAGTCACCATTTTAAAGTGTACAATTAGGTGGATTTTAATATATTCCCAGTTTGTGAAACCATCACTACCATCATAGTGTAGAACATTTTCATCACCCAAAAAAACTCCATACCCCTGGCAGTCACGCCTCATTCCTCCCTCCTCCCATCCCCTGGCAAACACTAATTTAGAATAAAGTATCTGGAGGGGAGGGGACTGGACAGACTTTTGAAAAATTGTTGTCAAACGAAAGAAGCTGGCAAGTAACCTAAATACATTTAAATAATACTCTGCCTGTTTGAGTAGGTGGCATTCATATATAAACTTAAATGAAAGCAGATGCCTGTCACACAAAAAAAAGGCGCTATAGTTCTCCAGGGATTTCTCATAGAAATGCTAAATCTGATTTCAACTGAGAAAGATGAGATCAAAAGCTACCAGCTCCCCCTCTGCTAATCCTTTATGCCCAAAGGTACTCTTCCTCTGCCTCTCACACGGGACTATCAGACCTAAATGGCTCCAGGAATGATTTTAATGTTCAACATTAAAAACTCTGACATTGGGCCGAGCCCGTGGCACACTCGGGAGAGTGCGGCGCTGGGAGTGCAGTGGCGCTCCCGCCGCGGGTTCGGATCCTATATACGGATGACCGGTGTGCTCACAGCGCTCACTGGCTGAGTGCGGTGTGGCCGGTCTCAAAAAGGACAAAAAAAAAAAAAAAACTCTGACATTACTTATCCACCTATTTCCTCATACTTTTTGGAAAATTTAGGCAGAAGCAGTTCAACTGGCATGAGAAGACATGGAGCCATTGATCATACTCTCATTTAGCCTGGGAAGCTCACAGGCAGGAGATTCAGATCCTCACCAGAACTGATCACACTCCTTGCTCTGACTCCAGAGTCATAAGTGTCCCTTCCCACTGTGGTCTCGGGACCAAGGGTATCGCTGGTTCTGTTCTAGATCACATGTGTTCTAGATCTCCACATAGAAATTTCATAGAAATATCTCTCAATCAAGTGTTCATCTAGTCAGTTGCACCACAAAGTGATTTGCTCTAGAAACCCTAACCCAATCAGTTAGTTATGGCACTGAATCATTGTTTACGAAAAAGCCTTTAGTATGTGTTTATATAAGAAACATGGTATATAATGGGCATCTCAGGAAGCAAATTAGTGAACAGCTAGACCCACTCTCTGGGAGCTGAAAGAATTAAACAATATGCAAGGGTGAACAAATAAAAGATAAAATTATCATTAATGGAAAGTCTACAACATGCACGTACACATTTAACAAAAAGGTACTGTTCTTTTATATACATGGCATTGTACTTGAGGATATAAAAGAAATGGCAGCACAAACCCTACCTCTCAAGATCATTATAAAGAAAATTCTGACTTCATCAAGAAGAAGGTATTCTGGTTAAACAATAATATAAAAACACTCAAATGTGTTTTATTATATTATGACAGAGTTTGTACATACTCTTCCCTTAGTTTAGAAAGCACTTTAACAACTCATGGTGATCTCCACCGCATGGTTGAAAAAAACATGGTGGATGATGAAACATTATCTGTATTTTTGCAAAGAAGAAAATGAAGCTTACAGAAGTCAGGTAGTTTTTTCTAATGTTTAATGGTTATAAAGGGGCGGGAGCTAGAATTCAAATCCAGGGCATCCTACCTCTGGATCCAGTCCAGGGATTCTCAACAATGGCACTTCCGACATCTTAGGCCAGATAATTCTTTGTTGCGGGAAGGCTGTCCCATACGCTGCAGGACGTTTAGCAGCATCTCTGGCCTCTGCCCACCAGATACCAGTAGCTGCATGAATCTCACCCCAGTCATGACAATCAAAAATGTCTTCAGACACTGCCAAATGTCCCCCTGGGGGACGAATTCCCACCCAATTGAGAAGTACTCCTCTAGTCCACCTGGGATTCCACTCAGGTTAATAGAAACTATATATTTATAATATGTAACAATTCTGATTTATAAGATGAATTTTCCATAAACCAAATGCAAAAAACAACAATCTATTTTTAAAAGAATTCCATAGCTTCTTTCTTTTCCCCCTCTGGCATTAATAGCATTTACTTGGTGTTCCCCAGAGTGGCTGCTTAAGAACATTGAGCATGCAATCCCACCTGACTTATGACACAGGCTATTTTGATTTCTCTAGCATTCTTTAAAAACAGAGTTTGTTTTAATCATTATAGCATACTCTTTGCCTTGCTATAGGAATAAAGAAATCTCCCTAACAAAAGTCCTAGAAGGGAAATAGTTAAAATGAAAAATGTATAACCCCATCAGTATATTTTCTAGGGTAAGTCAACTAATTTTAGTAATGAAATATTCTGTCAATTTGTCATGATTATTCAACTATAAAAATCAATTGAGTATATAAAATGCAGAGTAAAGAATATAAATGATTTGGAATTATAGCTTGAAGTAAAAAATTAGGTAAGTTCTCATAATCATATACTCTGGGTCTCCCTTCTGCTTCTGTTTATTAGGATTATGCAACAGCTTCTGGAGACAGCATACCCAGCTTTATCTACAATACCTAATAAAGCACCAAGCCTCCCCAGGGAAAACTGAGCATTAACTAGCTGTCTACAATAACAACATTTAGTACAATTCCATAACCATATTTTACCTGAGTTTTAAGACAGTGAATACAGATTTTTTTGAACAGATTCTATTCTTTCATGTGGTTTGGAATAATTTGATGGTCTAAAGCACTAAGGATAAATTCCTTGCATTTTTATAACAAAGATCCATACACGTGAGATATTCTCTTTTATATTTCATCTGTTTTCAGAGCAGACCAATTTCAGGTCTAAAGGTCAACACCTAGTAAAGATGATGCAAGAGTAAAAACAGTGCCATATGGAGCTTCCTGAATTTGACTGAAAAACATCCAAAAGAGCCAGATTAACCTCACCGAGAACACATTACTGTCCATATGCAAGGCAGAATGCCGCATGAACTATCAAAAGCTAAATGTGACATTTGACAGCCATCCCTGCAAGCTATCACACCACACCTTGAGAAACTGTCCTGGTTAATACTCACCATTCCTCTCTCTTACGAAAGGACATCTTTAAACACACACACACAAACACACACACAGAGCGCTATGAGGTGAAAGTGGCACATCCAGGGTAATTGAAGTCTTAATAGGTGGCAATTTCGGAAAAGCCTCTCTTTGCCCCCATGCCATAGACTGAAAGGCTTAAGGCTATTCCCTCGGTGGTTTTCTAAGCCAGGAAAGAGAAAGTTTCTGAACCCCTTTCCCAGTAAATATTCCAGTGTCATGTAGGTACAATTCCTGCCAGAGATGCCTGTAGGTGTCTAGAAGAGCAGCCTGGATTCATCCAATGGCCCAGACTCTGCCTCTGACTCAACCATGCAATGTCACCGACTTGCTGGGGATTCTGAGCTAGCCATTTAGTCTGCTGCTGCTTTCATTACTCTGCCTCTGCTATTAACCTAAGCAAGTGCCAACCCCATTCCACATGTTGTACTGCATATACAATAGGAGATGAACCCCACCCACTGGCTTCACATCAAAAAGCTTCAGCTTTGCTAATTAAAAACACAGGAAAAACACTATCATTTCAGTGTTTTTAATCACAAGAACAAAACATCATCCACTGACCCATATCAAAAAGTAGCTGCATTGCTGAATTTCTGGCAAAGTCAGCAGATCCTATAAAGAGAGCTGACCTAGAACAGCCGCATGTTCTGGGGAGGAGAAGTGGGGGCTGCATGATGGAGAGAGGAGTTTAAATTTCAGTCTGTCTTTAACTGGATGGGAGACTTCCTTGACTTCTCTGAGTTTCATCTATAAATGTTTCTTCAGTTATAAATGGAAATACTGTAATGCACAGCTGTGGAGAAGATTAAATGAGATCATGTGCATCAGGGATAATAGTATATTGTTTATTCTTTTTCTCCATAAATTAGCCTCCCTGGAAGCAATTGTGCCAGGAATGACATAAAGGAAACCTTGGTCCAAATGGAAGAAGTGGAAAGACACTTACATTAGGCACCCAACTGATTGTGAGGGAAAAAGGAGGGTGGGCAAGGACACATGAGAAGCATGTGTCTAAATCTCCCTCGGTTGAGCTAAAGTCTCACAAGAGGGTAGACGTGCTGTTAGACAGGTTAGGACAGCCAAAAGCAGGTAAGCGGTTGCCTAGCTTCCTGTCTGTGACTCTAGGATGAGACCTTCTCACTGGGGACCCCTACAACAACGCAAGACAGCCATGAGGTCAGAGAAAAATGTCTAACTGCACGCTCCAGCCTACCTCTGCTTTGTGAGGGATGGAAGGAACTCAGAAATCCCTGCAGGTCCCTGAGGGAAGTCATGGAAACAACTCAGTTTCTGGCTTGAGAACCTGACGTGGTGTATAGCTGCAGGAATCGGGGCCAAACTTCAAGGTGATGTGGAGCCAAGCCAACAAGCAGGACCACCAAGCCCTGATAAGGCAAAGAAAAGAAATCACAAGTTCCCTAACCTCAGTCTTCAGTTTTATATTCCAAAAGGGGACAATGCTGTGACTACTGAGGAGCCACAGAACAATACCTGGACTGTTCTCAGATTTGACAGCTCCTCCTGCTCTCCACAAGATCTCCTTAGCCCCACTCCACCCCAATTCACCCAGATGCCACTACAGAGAACAACACAGGCCCAAATCAAAAAGAAGGAACACATATCCAAAAGAGTTACCTAAAAAAAACCATTTAAATTTGGGGATCAGACTAAATTTGCCTGGATGTTCTAAAAACCAGTCCCCTGTCCCCTTTTATTCAGCATGCTAGGGGCCTCGTGAAGAGACTCAGTTATGACAAATGAAGCAGCTCTATTTTTCATGCACATCTGAACTTAATGTGGTAAAACATGATCCACCAGAGCTACACGTCAGTGCTGATCTGCTATTATGTCAGGTCTGGCTGAAGAATCTCATATAGAGCACCTTACTTTTTTCATTAAATGTTACCAGTTCTATGTCCAGGAACCCAATCAGCTAGGCAGAAGTCGAACTTTAACTTGGCTAGTTAGAGCTGCCTCAGTCCAAACCAATAATGTTTCTAGTCACTTCCAGTTTAAATTGTAGCACAGTCCAGTTCAAAGTCAGGGCCTCCTTCTAATGCATATTGCACTTGTACACTAGCCAGGGAGCGGGTAGCCTCTCTCTTTCCTCCCCACCCCATGTACTGGCTCTACTGAGGACAGCAAGGAGAAAGCAAGGGATGGAGAGAAGGTGGGGTGGCACTGGTTTATGCAGCATCAGTCCCCCGCTGGTGGCTGCTGCTACTTCTCCATCTGATGCCAGTGACAAGTAATTGTCACCATCAGCATGGTCTGCTCTCGGTCTGTGGCCACTAAACTCTGAAGCCTTCTACCACCCAAGCATTCTTGGGGTGGGCAAAGCATGCTGCCAGGTATTACTCTCTCCACGAAGGCACACAAGATGCTGAGAGGGGAGTTTTTTTTATCCCGTCTAGACCCCACCAGGAGTAAGCAAAACACACCCTCATCAGGAGTGCACCTCCCACTTGGTTGGGGTAGATCTCCCAGGACAGCCCACCAATGCCCCCCACTCAACCAACTTCTGCATCCTTAACACTGAGGACTTGAGGAAACTTCAGTTCCCAAGTCTTTTGGGATTTAGTGAACCTTTGACACATGCGGGGCTAGATTCTCCATCCTCGGCTCTTCACTCCTACCTAGCATGGGGCACTTCTGTGAGACTGCAACCAACAGTAACTCCAGGGGAGAAGTGAATCACACTCCTGCAAAGCTTTCCACGCTAGATGCTAGACTAGATGTTCTCCTGCTTTAGGGCTTGGTTTGGGGAGGGAAACATGAATGGCCCTCCCGAGAGGAGCAAAGAGGGTATTACTACATCATAACTTAGTTCTTCCCAGAGAATTTTCACTCCTTAGACAGGTGGATAGCAAGAGTTATACAAGTGCTACAGGTCTGCCCTCTATTAACAATCCCTGCTTTGTGGGACTGATAACACAGGGCATTTCTCTGATCAGGAATAGAAGAAATGCATCTCATTCTCTCAACTGTGAGCTGTCTCCAGAGCTGAGGGGAATCAGGAAGGACATCTCTTAGTGATATTATACATTGCTATGAAACACCCTTGGTATCAGGAGTTCTCGGCCCCAGCCTTAGCACACACCAGTAGGGTGCTCACAGTTGGGACAATCACCCAACCTCTCAAAGGCTGGATTTAGGCTCATCAAAAGAGATAATGCAATCTTCACAGCAAATCTCACAGGATTGCTATAGACTGATGAAGACATTTTGAAAACCAAAAGGTTGCAAAAATACACACCAGTATGCCAGAGAGAAATACCACCTTGTTTATTTTCAAAGAAAGACAAGGAAGAAACAGGATGTTGAGGGCCCTGCCCTACATTTTTACAAAGGCAAAGACTAACATTGCAGAGATCAGCTGAACCCACACTTGTCCCACAGCCATAACATGAGACATACCAGCCAAGGACCCCTGTCCTAGGATCCTAGACCTTCTGATGTTATAGTTTGCAAGTCTCCAGGACCTGAACATTCATTAAGGAATCTAAACTGAGAACTCAAAAGTGCCTGAAAGCTCATCATGGTTCAAATGGCTTATTTTAAAATAAAGCAGCTGGGGCTCTGAGAATAAAGCATTCTCCCAGAACGTGAGCTGTGCTATGCTAGAATAAAGAGCTGGTTTTTCCCCAAAGCTGGTAAAAGTACAATGCAAAGGAATCCTATAAAGTAACCTAGCAAGTGGGTCTCTGTCACTTTGGTAGAATCAGACAGGAATAACAGTGTTGAGAAAATGAGCACTTTGCTCAGCTGCTGTGAGATTTGAACATAGCTCTAAGGAAGAGTGCACACTCCCAGGCTTCTCATTTTGATGTAGAGGTTCTCATCTACAAAGCCATCTAAAAAGCTAAGTGGGAGGCACTGGCTGTGCCATGAGCTCACTAATTAAAATGTATTAACAGCATCGGGTCCTAGTATCCTTTCAAAAGGGAGCGAGCCAACCAGGCCTCCAGCAGCAGAGAAGATAATTAAGTAAAACTTTCTCACAGAAAAATAATGGATATGACAACAGATACCCACTTTTCCTGGATAGGTGGGGAAAACAAAGGAAGAATGTGCTTGTTTCCAAAATGAAGGCAAAATAGCTGTAGGCTAAAGATCAGCCCCCATTCAAAGACCAGAGATGAGAACAGGCCTCTGTGCCCCAGTATGAAACAAAAATCAGTGTTTCTACACACATCACTTATTTCATTATGTACTTTCACTTTGCCTTACCAAAGAAGCTAATACAAATTCAATACATGTCCACATCCCAAACATAATGCTGCTGCCTTGTCAGCCATGTAGAGCTCCCACCACAAACTCTAAGCGTCTTTGACAGGCTGTTGTGAACAAGATGCTGCAGAAAGCAACTCTTTGTGGTAGCCTTCAGCCTACCTGCCCTGTCATCTGCCATTCTTCTTGCTCAGCTGTGGTGGATTAGAGATAACAACAGCCTCCCAACACATTTTTCCCTAACACTTAACACTGTCAAGGTCACATGCTGATGGCTACTGGAGGCACATCATCAGCTGTATGCCTAATAGAGATAGTGCATTCTTATCATGAAAGCCATTGGACATATTATCAGAGACAGAGGCCCTAAACTGCTATGCACAAGAGAGAGAGAACAGAGAAAAATGAAACAACACTAAAAATCTTCCTCCAAAGAAAACTGCTAACCTTTAGGAAATGTATACTATATAGAAAACAGGAGAAAGAGAGCTATGACCCCTCTTTGCAACAGCCCAGAGCTCTCTAGTAATTAAATCTCCAAGGCAGCTTCCTAATTCTTTCAAGGAACTGAGAAAGGGTACATTCGTACGTCTTGTTTGGGCTGAGTGCACATACCCATTTTGGCAAATTTCATCCCTGTCTATGCACTAAAATGTCAGCAACGGTTTATGAAATGCAATCACAAAAAGTCAATTGTCATTCATCCTGAGGCAGTTTATAATAGAAACCAAATACATAAACACTGAATAGACGAACAAAAATAGGAAAAAAAAGAAAAGCAGGCCAATTTGCTTTTACTGTATTTACAATAAGTATTATGACATACAATGTTTTGATAAAAATGAAAGATTGATTTGCTACATTATTAAAGTCTATATTTCCTAAACAGGGTTAAAAAGGAATTACCCTAGGGCCGAGCCCGTGGCGCACTGGGGAGAGTGCGGCGCTGGGAGCACAGCGACGCTCCCGCCGCGGGTTTGGATCCTATATGGGAATGGCCGGTGCGCTCACTGGCTGAGCGCCATGTGTGTGACACCACACCAAGGGTGGCGATCCCCTTACTGGTCACGAAAAAGACAAAAAATAAATAAATAAATAAAATAAACCTTTGTATACTAAAAAACAAAACCCCAGGGGGGGGGGAAGGAATTACCCTAAAAGCCTCCCATACTGACGAACGACAATGTTGAGAGAAGTAAATGGTACATTTGCTATACCCCAACAACAGATTTCACCCCAGAGCAAAACACACTCCAATTTATCCTGGCAGTTGAAGAAACGGGAAGACAAACCACAACAAGCTTTCCCTAGGTAAAAGCAGAGTATAAGTTTTCATGAATGCTGCTTGATATATAAAGTAGCGGCTCAATAAAAATCAAAGCCATGTTTGTATTTAAAATTATTCAGAGAACTCACACTTATATGAGTAACTGATTTTCCAAAATGGTGCTAAAGTAATTCAACGGGGAAAGAAAAGTCTTCTCAACAAATGATGTTGGAACAACAGAATATCCAACAGAAAAATAAACCTCAACCCCTGCCTCATACTACACATAGAAATTAATTCAAGGTGGATCAAAGACCTAAATATTAAATTAAAACTATAGGGCCAGCCCAGTGGCGCACTGGAGAGTGTGCAGCTTGGGAATGGGGCGGCGCTCCCGCCGAGGGTTCGGATCCCATGTGGAGACCGGTTCCTGCTCACTGGCTGAGCGCGGTGCGGGTGCAACACCGAGGGTTGCAATCCTGTTACCGGTCAGTAAAAAAAGACAAAAAGGAAAAAAAAAAACTATAAACTTTTAAAAGAAAACAGAAAAACATGTTTTTGATCAGGAATAGATAAAGATTTATTTGACAGTTTCCAGAATGCAATAATTGTAAGAGAAAGAAAGGTAAAATAGACTGTATTAAAATTAAGATTCCTACTCACCAAAAGAAAGCTTTACAAAAAAAGAATAGGCAAATCATAGACTATGAGAAAGTACTATAAAAACACATTTCTGGCAAAGAATTCACATTCAGCATATGAGGATACTTCAAAAAGTTACTGGAAAAGTAGAATTAAAAGATAATTTGTCTTTCCATGAACTTTTTGAAGTACCCTTGTATATAAACAGCTCCCACAACTCTACAATAAAAATGACCAAATTTATAATCGGCACAGGACTTCAACAGAAACTTAAAGAAATACAAATGGCCAGTAAACACATAAAAAAGTCCTTTCATCACTGATCACCAGGGAAATACAAATTAAATTCATAGTGAGGTACTACTACACATCCACCAGAATGGAAAAAATTAAACAGACTAAAAACTCAGAATGTCAACAAAGATGAGAAGCAACTGGAACACTCATATCTTGCATAGGGGAGTGAAAATGGTACAACCACTTTGGAACAAGTGCTTGGCAGTTTCCCGTATAGTTCAAAAAACACTTACCCAATGGTCCAGCCATTCTACTTCTAAGATTTTACCCAAAAGATCTGAAATCAAAATGTCCACAAAGACAACTTATACAAGACACTTCCTTTAGTTATAATTAGCTAAAAACTACAAACAACCAATATGTTCATCAACAGAAGAATGGATAAACAAATTGTGATGCAGTTATACAAGGGAACACTGCTCGGAAATAAACTGCTGATACACATAACAAGGTGGATGAATCTCAGAAACATGATGCTAAGTGAAAGAAGCCATACACACACAAATATGTGCCACATAATTCCATTTATCTAAAGTTTTAGAACCAGTAAAACTAAACTACAATACAAACAATCAGAAAAGTGGTTGCCTCTTCGCAGCAGAATTGGAAAGAGGAGTAATAAGAAAAAAATAAAATAAAAGGGAATCTTTTGAGTGATAGAAATATTTTCTGTCTTGATAAAGACATGGGTCACATAGATTCGTGCATTTTTCAAAACTCAAAATTATACAAGAGCATTTGTTTGTATGTACATTGTACCTCAAAAAAGTAAACAAATATAGAACTCTAGTTAGTAGGTTTCCTTTTTGCAGTGGTATGGACCAGTGATTATGACACCATTTTCCATGCATTCCAGACTTGAGCAAATGACTATGATACATTGAGTATAACTGAAATCAGGTTTTTGCCCACTGGAGAAAGGAGTTACAGGTATAGAAAGGAGGAAGACATGAACGTACTCTGTGCTATTCAATTGGAATTGAAGTTACCAGTATAATCACTTCTCAGCTTTTTGGCTAAGATCAAGTGAAGTTATCAATATAAACCTGTACTTTTTAATATGAATAGATATAGAACTAAATAAGATATATAGATATATGTGCATGTGCGTATACACACATAAACACATTTCCTAGCTTTGTCTACTAAGACAATATAGAAAAAATGACACCCAGTAGAACAAACATGTTTGGCTCCCAGATCTCAGTTTCTCACACCATCCTGTTAAAGGAATCAGGGCTCCTTGGAGAAAAGACCAATTCAAGGGGTGGGGAAGAAAAGGTATATGATGAGCCCAGAACATCTTGCACCAAAAAGTAAGGAAATGCTCAAAGAACAAATGAAATAGGTAAAGGTAACACAGTAGCTAGCTTAAAGGGGCTTCCATTGGTGAATCTAAGCCAATCTGTGCTTCAAAATAATCAAAATTATTGACTAAAATAAGAACCCATCAGAGCATATTGATATAAATAAGTAAATGAGGAAGAAGGGAAAGGCTTTCTTTTTCAATAGGTCAACGAATAAGCCTAAAGGAATGATGAAGTTAGAAAACCATTAATGGTTGCTAAAACTGGTGAATATACCATCCCACAAACTACTAATAGATAACAAAGGGAAAAGAGTAATTTTATAGTGGAAGTCCTGGCAGACTTAACCAAGTAATCAAAAGTTAACATTACCGGGGCCGGCCCGGTGGCGCACTGCTACAGTGCGCCGCTTGGGAAGCGCGGCGGCGCTCCCGCCGAGGGTTCGGATCCCACATACAGACTGGCTCCCGCTCACTGGCTGAGCGAGGTGCAGGGAGCAACACCGAGGGTTGCGATCCCGTTGCCGGTCCCGGGCCGGTACGGGCGTGACACTGAGGGTTGCGATCCGTTGCCGGTCATGAAAAAAGACAAAAAGGAAAAAAAAAAAAAAGTTAACATTACCAATACCAGTGCAAATTGATACCATGCACCTCCTGATATATTATATCCCCTGCACTGGGAAGGATATAATACTTCTGTGTTATTTGTGTCAAAAACACATAATCTCAACCTAATCGAGAAGAAACATTCCACAAACCCAACTTGAGGAGCATTCTACAAAGATAACAGGTCTACACTCTTAAAAAATGACTGAGGAACTGTTCCAGATTGAAGAAGGCTGAAGAGACATGACCACAAAATGCAATGTGAAATCCTAGACTGTATCCCAGATTGGGGGAAAAAATAGCTATAAAGTTCATCATTCAAACACTTGATAAAATTTGAATATGAACTATAGATTAGACAGGAACAATGTATCAATGTAAAATATCCTGATTTTGATTGTTGTACTAAGGTCGTGTCAAAGAATGACCTTGTTCTTAGGAAATACAAGCAGTCTTCAAAAAGTTCACAGACGGATTCATACTATCTTTCAATTCTATTTTTCCACAGACTTTTTGAAGTACCCTCATATGTACTGAAGTATTTAGTGACAAAGGGCCATGTTGTCTCCAAGTTACTCTCACACTGTTCTGAGAGAGAGAATATGAATAAAATAATTGCAGCAAAATGTAAACAGTTCATGAATCTGGATAAAGGGTATACAGGAGTTCCTTGTACTGTCCTTAAAATTTTTCTTAAAGTTTAAAATTAAAAAAATTAAAATTTACCACAAAAAAGCAATCAGGGAAACATAAGTGAGCCATAGAAAAGCTATTTTATGAATGGAAAACAATACATAACGAGCATTAGTACACTGAATTTAGGATAATTTGGAGGAAAAAGAACCTTTCTGAATTCATTGATGTGGAATATCCTAAAAAGCATCCATACTTCACAGGGCCTGGTTTTCCAAAGTCTTGCAGTTTCAAATATTGACCTTGCAAGGACAGGAAATTTTCCTCAGGCTATAAGTCTCTGGTGTAAGATGAAGAATTGTGGCACAGCAGGTTGCTGGCTCAAAGACAGACTAGTTACTGATTGTTATGTAAAGATACTGAGAAACTGCTAAAGGGAGAAGGAATGTTTGCTAAGATCAAGCTTGTGTTGATAAGATCACTTAATTGTCTACTGGAATGTCATCTGGCTTGTTTCACTGAAAGTTACCACCCTATATTGTTAAACTATAACCCCACATTTGTTCTCTTCCTGTAACTTCCTGGTCTGGAAAATAAATGCAGGAAGAGAACCCCAATTCGGTGTTAATTTCCCAAGGAAGGGATCCCTCTCGCTTGAGGGTTCTGTCGGGAGATTAACCACTTCAAGGCCTCTCACTGCTCAGAAGAGATGGGCTTTGAGCAATCCTTTGCATCTCTGTCACCCAGGAGAAGTAGGGTGACAAATCCGTGGGGGATGAAGCAACACAAAGCAACACATTGATTTATGAATTTAAAAAATATTTCGGTCTCCACTCTGCTAAGCAATGGATATTTGCTTCATCATAAGATAGGTAAGACATGAATTCAACTAACTGTCGTGGGAGGTGAATTGTGATAAATACTACAATAAAGGTGCAAAGTTTAATGGGTAAGCAAAGAGTATTTTCCTCAGCCTGGGAGATCCTATGGGGGCTTCATGGAAGAAGTAAAGATTGAATCTATGGACAGGATTTCAACATACAGCATAGAAATAGAGAGCGAACCACAAAGGCATCCTACACAGAGAGAACATTGTGAAGACAGGCTCTGAGGAAGAAACTGAGGGATTTACTGTAGGAACTGTGAGGAAATAGTCTGGCTTGGAGCAGAGAGAAGGAATAGTAAGAGAAAAGACTAGAAAAATAGTTAGAGGCCAGATCATTAGGAGCTTTGAAGTGTATGAATTTAATTTTATAGTCAGTGAGGGCCTCAGTGCTTTGGGGTTAGAAAACATGGGGAAAGAATGGCTATTCCATGCAGAATGTCAGGCAAGAAGCTAAGCCAACAGTCTAGAAAAGCAGGAATAAGGGTCCTTATCAAGAGGGGGCAAAAAAGGACTGGTGTTTCCAAGCCCTTCCTCTGTTTGTCTTGCCTCCAGCCATAAAGTCTCGAGGTAATCACTGGTTGTCAAGCAGGCTAATAAGCATTAAGTGTGCTCACAAAGCATTTTATGTTTATAAGTTCATCTTTAAAGAAGCCTATTAACAGTCTCCACACCAGAATAAAGTTATTTGTTAGATTTATTAGCTCTTCTGTTTTTCTCCAATAAACCTAGGAAAGCTTTTAAGAAAACACTTTAAAATCTCAGTGTATATAACTCTTTATAAACACAACCTTTGAAGATTCTTTCCAGGTAAACTCATTATTAAAAAAGAAAAAACTCCAAGTTCAAAGCATTTAACTTCTCCAAAAGTACCTTTTTACAGATTCAGAAATAAAATCTGTGCCTGTACCTACTGTCAAGCTTCACAGTGGAATTTACATTTAACATTTTGTACATAGCATCATTCTACAACTAGTTTTAATTCTTAGAAACAAATACATCCTTTCCAAGGGGAGAAAAAAAACTAAAAGCAAAATTCTTGCTATTTCCTATTCCCAATAATGATTTTGTCAGCTTTCTAGTTGAAAATCCTTGGAATTGAGATTCAAGTAGTGCTAACCTGATTTAATAGATATGAATGTAGTTAAATCTGCAATGTAAGAGGTAAAAATGTACTCCCAGAAGTACTATTTATGCTTTTTATCAGTGTTCATATCAACACAACTACAATTATAGGCTGCTTAAGGAAAGCTAGCTAACTTGAAGGGGCTTCCACTGGCTAAATCTAAGCCAATTTGTGCATCAAAATAAATAATCAAAATTATTGACAAAAATAAGAATCCATCGGTGCATATTGATATAAATAAGTAAATAAGGAAGAATGGAGAGGACTTCTTTTCAGGGTAACCACCGCTGTCAAATAGGCTAATTAACATTCTCTGGCATTTATTTGGGAAAAAACAAACAATACATTATTACACATGTCTATTGCATTTCTATTGAAGGACCACCAAGAACTTTTTAAATTTGAGTTTCATTAAAAATATCTCCTGGTTTTTTGGAGATGGCAAGAAAGATGAACCTTAGAATAGAAGAAAGAAGAGCCTTGTTCTGCTGCTGTCTTTACTATTTTTTAGGAATAATATGATAGTACAATTTGCACAATTCATAGACAGGTACTATTATAGTTTATAAATATAAAGCCAGTGAAAATTCTGTATAAGACTATACCTAAATACTCTGAGTTGACACAAGGAAATATGAAAAGCCATATAGATTTTGGTTAATTTTACTACATTATATAATTCAGTAACCAAAACCATCCAGCCCATTACTGTGGATTGTCTATCTTTGCTTCTCTTAACTCCAAACCATAAAACTAGTATAGAAATGAGGTGATGATAGATACAAGCACAGACTTTGATCAACACCAGTCTGGGTGTGACTCTTCCCTCTGTTAATTGCCAGATACACAACACTGTGCAAGTTACTTGGCCCCTCAGAACTTCAGTTCCCTGTGGAAATAAAAATCCTATAGAAATAAAAATTATAAGTGGTAATAAAAATAAATATTTCTAATAAAATAATTGCAGTTGGATTTAATACTTGGGTGAATAAGAAATTTGGGGAAGGTTAGATAATGTATATAAGATGCTCCACACAGTACACAGCATTTCACAAGCATAGGGGATCCATACATGGCTGTACAGTTTGCATACTGTACAAACATACCTTCCTGAGGGTGCTGAGTAAGGGTGACATGACTCAGCACACACCGCACTGATAAAGTAATGTGCCTGGCGAAAGTCACGCCCACACAGAAGGCACCCCCTCCTCTTTTTTCAATTCACACAAAGGCACAGTATAGGGTAGCTATGGTCACAAAGAAGCATTCAATAAACAGTAGTTATTATTCCTAAACATAATAAAGCAATGGGTGGAGCCAGCAGAACTTGGAAGCCACTCATATTCAAAAATATCTCCTACAACTAAATAGAATCATCAGAGAAATGCAGATCAAAGCCACGTGAGATATCACTTCACAGTACAGTATTATAAAAAAGGAAAAGTGTTGGCAAGGACATGGACAAATCGCAATCCTTGTACACTGTGGGAATACAAAATGGTACAACCACTATGGAAAAGAGTATGGAGATTCTTCAAAAAGTTAAAAATAAAACTACCATATGATCCAGCAATCCCATGTCTTGGTATATACCCAAAATAGTTGAAACAGGATCTTGAAGAGACATCTGCACCCCCATGTTCACTGCAGCATTATTCACAATAGCCAAGATATGGAAACAACCCAAATGTCCATGGACAAATGAATGGGTAGAGAAAATGTGGTATATATAAACAATGAAATATTATTCAGCCTTTAAAAAGGAGAGTCTACTGTTTGTGACAATATGGATGAACCTAGGACATTATGCTAAGTGAAATAAGCCAGTCACAGAAAGACAAACATTGCACAATTCCACTTATGAGTTATCTAAAAAAATCAAACTCATAGACACAGAGAATAGAATGGTGGTTGCCAGAGGAAATGGAGAATTGTTGCTCAATGGGTATAAAGTTTGTGATGCAAAATGAATAAGTTCTAGAAAGTGCCTAAAGTTAATAATACAGTATCGTGAGCTTTAAAATACATTGAGGATAGATTTCATTGTAAGTGTTACCACCAAAAAAAGAACACACACACACAAAAGAACGCAAGGAAATCTCTGGAGGTGAAGGGGATGTTTAGTTCCTTGGTTCTTGATTGTACTGATGGTATCACAGGTGTATGCATGTCTAAACTAATTTAAATATATACGTTAAATATGTGCAATTTTTGTATATCAGTTACACCTCAATAAAGCTTAATATCCTCTAGCCTGTAACTAAATTTTTTGTTAATGGGGGTAGGGAGCAGTGGTGGGGAGAGAACACTAATAAAATCAACTTACTAAATGAAATAAAGAAAACTGGCAAAACATAGCATTTTTAAATTCCCTTGGCCATGACATTCTGTTCCTTTCTTTGATCCCCTACCTACCAAAAAAAGACTGAAAAAGCCACTTAAGGACTGACTGCCTTAGACTTCTGTTCTAGCTCACCATTCTAACTTTGTAACGTTACAAGGAACACAGCACAGCGCAAAAAGTTTAACTATTATCTTGTACCAAATCACTTTTTTGCATAATAAAATGAATCTCAAGGAACAAATGGAAATCCAAAGAAGATACCCTTTCCAAAAAGAATACAAAAATGATAAAAGTCAAAGTAGCTCTTTAAGGAAAAACTCACAAAGATCGCTAAACATTACTTCTGAGTCAAAATACACTATGCCTCTCTCTACAATTGGAAAGCAAGTAGATGAGCCTTTTTTAAAATCACTAAACATTTTTATCCACCACATTGTACCAAACATTAAATTCACCAGCACATATTAGAGATTAATTTCCATTGCTGTCTAAAGATTCTGATTCATGCTCATTTATCTGTTAAAAGACTATATATTAGTATAGTATATACAAGGGTATTTCAAAAGGTTCATAGAAAAGTAGAATTAAAAGAAAATATGAATCTTTCCACAAACGTTTTGAAGTACCCCTAAAGAGTATATTGGGTATATACTCAATTGCAATAGACATTATATTTAAATTATATATATATATATATATATAAAATTTTACATTGTCCAAATTTACATGTGTAAAATGTTACTTTTAAAATAAAGGCTTTAGATTTTTTAAAAAATACCACCACGAAACAAGTTTGCAAATGAACACTGTGCTTGATGCTATACCAAGCAAAGTAATAAAGGACAGAACCTTTCCTGAATCTGAATCCACCTCTGTATACCTGAAAATACATCCAGCTCCTAATACTGCTGAACACTCTGGTAATACTCAGTTGCTATTGACTGATACTAACAAACTTCAAGATAACTCATGCTTGAGCAAGAACTGTAGATATTTCAAATTCCTTTTAGTACAAATTATCAGTACATTTTTTCAGTTTGAGTGTGTTCACAAAATTGCCAATTGGCTTCACTTTGTCACATAAAAATATATGGCCTGATAATATTCGGCTTTTACTAATTTGGTATCTTGGGAACTCTCACAGAAGCACATAACAACTACCTATAATGAGAAGGTAGGCGGGTCGCTAGGGAGTTGATCTTTGAATAAGCTTTTCAAATCTCTTTACCTTCCACCCAACAGGACAACATTATAGGTATAATTATAGGAGGGGAGGAAAGATGAGAGAAGGAAAGAAGAGGCAGGGTCTATAGATTTTGACTATCCAGCATAACATCTATACCAGCTATGTATTATATACCATGCAATAGCAATATAAGATACAGATGCAAGTAGGTAATTTTAAGTTTTCTAATAGCCACATTAAAAAGGTAAAAAGAAACAGGTAAAATTCATTTTAATAATACATTTTAACTTCACATCATTTGGACATGTAATAATATAAAAGTGTTAGTGAGAAGTTACATTCTTTTATCGTACTAAACCATCTAAATCCAGTATGTATTTTACACATACAGCACATCTCAATTTGCACTAGTCACATTTCACGTGGGCAATAACCACACATGGCTAGTAGTTGCAGTATTAGATGGTCTAGATCTATTGTCTCTACACACAATCAATAAGTTTTTATTCAATTATATCAGGTATCCTAGCTACTGATCACTTCTGCATTTAAAACATGCATAACACTGAACAGATACTTTCATTGCAACAAAAATATGATAGGAACTAATCTAATATAGGCAGAGCTGGAATGAACAAAGTATAACAAAAGTCGTTTCTGCAATGTGTCCTTTGGCAGAAAGTAGCTTTAAATCTGCAACTTCTAAGAAGAAAAAGTTCACACAGCCTGCCAGTACTGAATAGACTCGTGAGGCACTAGACTAAGATCCAAGAAATTTAATGACTAGAAAGTCCTCTAGAAAATTGACCATAAAATATTTTAATGCTGCCTGAATAGGAGAGAGGGAAGTAAAGGACAAAATCATGCAAATGTGGTAATAATGCCACTGAACAGAGCATGAAGAAAAATTTTGCAAACTTCCTCATCAGCTCTGCTATCTCTCCAAGATATTTAGCTTGTGTTTCCAGACAGCCTCCACTCTCATAAAATGAAGGTAATGTACCTAGAAGCAGGAATGTACACAAAAATGACCAACAAAGTCATGGTTTATATTCAATTTCAATGAAAGAGAATAAACCTCAAGATACTAGGGCTGGGGGATTAGCTCAGTTGGTTAGAGCTCAGCCTTGTAACACCAAGGGCACTGGTTCAGATTCCCCTACCGGCCAGCCATACCCCACAACCAAAAAATATATATATATTAACCCAGGCTTTAGTGATTGTCCCTACTGATCTAACAGCAAAAGCTCTGACATTCTAAATCATCTCCTACATCATGGGAAACAAAATGCTAACAAAACAAAACCCTTTAAGTCAGAAGGGAAAAAACTGTCATAAAATCAGAAAGCTCCTCTCTTGCCTTCATACTAAAGTTTATTGAGTTAACTCCTACCTAAAGACCATTCTTAATCACATAATGAGCTTGTTTTCTACTTTCTACTAAAGCCCCCAGTTTCCCTAGGTAATAGGAGACTGCAGATTAGGAGAACCAGAAAGGTTGAGCAGAGTGTTAGACGCCTAAGTCACCACATTGAGAAGCACCAGCCGGGATGGAATAAGGGAGGAACAGGTGGCAAAGAAGATAATGGTGAAGTACCGGGGACATTGTTGGAGAGGCAAACACACTGGGAGCACCAACAACTGACTCTCAACAAATGTTGGATTATCCTCATAGACATCTCCATATTGGTTAGCCTACACTGTCAAGAGAAGTTTAAATTATGTTCAATCCTATTCCATTTTAGAAAAATTTCCACCCCAAAACAGCAACAGCCAATTCTCATTATTTGTGGATTCCATATTTGCAAATTCTCATATTCACTAAAATTTATTTGTAACCCAAAATCAATACTCCTGGTACGTTCCTCGTCATTCATGGACAGGCACAGAGTGGCAAAACCTGACTCCCTTCACATGCACATTCCCAGTTGAAGCGAACAGGTGATGTTCCAACTCCCTGCTTTAGCTCTCAGACTGGAAAGGAGCGTCCTTTCCTTGTATGTTTTGTGCCACCTATTTTGCATTTTTTTTGCTTTATGTTGGTGATTTCACCGTTTAAAATGGCCCCCAAGCATAGTGCTGTCTAGTGTTCCTGGAGAGCTTTGATGTGTCTTAGAAAGAAAATACATGTGTTAGATAAGCTTCCTTCAGGTGTGAGTTACGGCCCTGTTGGCTGTGGGTTCCATGTTAGTGAATCAACAATATATATTAAATAACATGTCTTTAAGCAGAAACACATATAAAACAAGGTTAAGTTTCCATCTGTGGAACCACAACTAATGTCTGGAATCCTGCTCACAGCACCAGTTGTAGTGCTCTTATCCTGTTCATGATGTCAATTGTAAGGCTACACGACCACGCCAGTTTTCGGGCTCTTTAACCTGCCAGTAATCCTGCCAACTGGGCCGATTGTAAAACTAGGGCTGGGTCTAGAGCTCACAGACCCCTCAAGCCCATTCACAGATTGGGTCACAAACCTTTCACACACCAGGCTGGGTCACCAGAACCTTTACACGCAGGTCTATGAGCTAGGTAACTGGCCAAAAGTTCCTTGGAGCCATAGGTTGGAAAGCATGGCTGCACAGGGCGGATGCTCGAGACAGATGCCCGCCAGCCCACTTCACTCAAACTATTCTCTTCTTTCTCCTCTCTCTCTCCCTCTCTCTCTCTCTCCCTCTGCTCTCCGAAGAACACAAGAATAGCAACAAAACTAAAAAGATACATTGGTGGGCACGCTCACTAACTACACACACGCACACACACACACAATTTGCTTACAAAGGATGTGCTAAAACCACACCCAACCAGACCTGAGGTGAGGGCCCTGACCAAACTATTCTATTTTCCCAACACCATCGGCTGACAAAAATATGACCAGAGGCTCTTGTATTCTCCCTAGAAGCAATTGTTCAGTATTGGCTAATTCAGTTTTTGTGGCAACTTTACAGACCATAACTACTGTGAATAACAATTAACTGTATATGGTAAAGCTTCAGTGCTTAAATAAATGACATTTCCAGATAATTATTTAGTAGTGCTGGATTTGGTTAAGATGTAGCTATAATAAGAAGCTAAAGATAATGGCCAAACAGTTTACTTCCCCAATTTTCAAGCACACCAATGTCAATACTGCATCTACTGCATTCATAAATACAATCACAGTAATGTGATTCAAAACAATGTGACATTTAAAGAGATAACAAAAACGTTTTGCTGGACGAAGTGAAGTGAATATGAGTGTATGTTTTAAATTTTAAATTTTGATTTATACAAATCAACTATTTAATATTAAAAATTAAAGTTTTTCTCTTACCCATTGTAATTAGAGAGCTCTTGATTCCTATAATACATTTATTTACATGAGAAAACACTAAAACAACACTACATATAAACTAAACATTCTTCAATTCACTTCAGAAAGCAACTGATATGGGAGGAAATAGTAGGTGATAAATGTTTATAACCTTGATTGTGACTATGATTCCGCCAGAGTATGCATCCATCCAAATTCATCAAATTGTATAAATATATGCAGTTTTTGTATTTCAGTTACACCTTTACTGAGTTCATATCAATACAGCTAGTAGAGAAAAGAAAACAAAGTGATGACTGCAGAAAAAAAAAGTAACCACTATGACTGTAAATGACCCACCATACCAGTAAGTGTATTTGTACGTGTTAATCATTTGACAGATTTCTATTAGCAGGAAATAACCATTTAGTATATTATAAAGTGTTTTTATATTTTTGTAAATATTGTATTTTTACACTACATTCAAAAAGTGCCTTTTTGACTTTAATCTTTTGTGAAAACAGTCTTTATCAGTAGTCTCTATCAAAATATGGAACCAAAAATAACATTGACATGTTTGTTGCATATGGCAGCACTGTATATAAAGGTCATCCCTCTATTAGACCCAAACAGGTTACCTGCTTTAGAAATCTGACACCAGGGCCAACCCTGTGGCTCACTCGGGAGAGTGTGGCGCTGGGAGCACCAAGTCTGCAGGTTCGGATCCTATATAGGGATGGCCGGTGCACTCACTATCTGACCGCGGTGTGGGCGACCCCCAAGCCAAGGGTTGCGATCCCCTTACCAGTCACAAAAAAAAAAATAAATAGATAAATAAATAAATAAAAAGAAAAAAAAAGAAATCTGACACCAATTTTAATCTCAGCTCTTTCATACTCCCTGCCTGAAATTTCTTCAAATGTAAGCTATTTTTAATTCCCCACTAAGAAAAATTATAAAAGCCTTTTGTTGAAAGAACTCTTGTTACAAATCCTTTAAAAAAATATTTTTAAAAAATGTTTTCTAATGATAATGAATATCTACATTGCATATTTCAGATTGGGCTCTTTACATAACGTTTTCTTAAAGTGGGTTGCCATCAACAGGCCGGTATTGGCCAGTTTCTTAACTAAAGCACTGAAAATAACAACAGCAATTTCCTTTCCAGGTAACAAATATTCTCTGAAGGTGTGATTACCTTCACACTCTCAAGTCTTTCCTAAATTAGTGTTCTGTCCTTTTCTGTACTTAATAATTCACTGTGAAACTGAAACCTGAGACAAACAAATCTAAACACATAAAAAGCAAACCGGTGGAAAATTCTTTCTTAACTTTCAAGAGGTAGAAAGACAGGTCATCATTTCTCAAAGACTTTTATGACAATGAAGCTGTTCTGTATGTTCATGTTTATGTGTATAGGGATATTTTAGCCCCAAACTATCTTCGTTTTCAGAATGAGATTATTCACTAATAAAATTATAAAGTTCTGGGTTAGAAAGTTAAGATTTACAAGGAAGGGGACATAAAATAGTTAGAAATTATAGAAAAATGTGCAATGCCCAAATAACTCACAGGTAATGTTCCAATTGCTCTTGTCAATTATGTAAGAATTGACCCTATTAAAGTATTTACCACATCAGATTAAATGACTATCCTAAAACAATGAACTTATCTTTTCTCTATCTGTGTAGCCTTCCTCAGCCACTACACAAAGTAGACTCTTCATGTCATGGAAAAGGGATAGACAGAAGTTGATAGCAAGCTGAGTAATCACCAGCAAACGGCAGCACCAATAGTGAAAGCTTTCTAACGTCAAAAGAGACAGACTAGGCATGGTCAGAAGAATGGAAATCTCTATTCCAAAACTTGCCATCAAAGGTAACCAAAAAATCAACTTCCCAACAAGAATAATGATAGAAACCAAACATAAAATTCCTATCCTACTCACCCTTTCACATTTTTTTCCACAATTGGGAAAATAAATTCAAGTTGAAGATAAATTACCACAGAGAGAGAAACAAATAAACACACCCTTTACATTGAAAAAGAAATTGTTTATTTGATTTAATGTGTTAATTTGAAAAGACACCCAATCTAGAGCTTCTATGTTCATGACAATCTCATTTCTCCCCCCCAAAATTGGATGCATTCTCTTTGGGGGAATTTATCCAAGGAAATATCTGAAGATAAATATTGAAACAGAGCAAAGATTTCACTATAATAATGTTTACCGCGAGCTATAATAGCAAGAAGGAGAAAACATTCTACATAATCAACAATGGGGAATTGCTGCAATATCTTTTGATAAATCTACATAGTGGAATTCTGTGCACTTATTTCCAATTGCATATAACTACCCCTGACACGGCAAGATGCTCATGATATGGTGAGTAATATTTAAAAAGCAAGTTACCCAAGGTCACACAGTCAATTAATGACAAGTAAAGCCCTGTAACTGGCCAATGTTTATCCCACCACAGTCTGGTAAACATATAACCAAATGAACATTACCTCTCCATCAACTCGCTTCCCCAAAAATAGTGATAAAAATAGCATTTTTTTCTGAATAATTAAAATTAGACTACGCTTTCTAAGCTGTTATAAATTAAGACCAGTTCGGCATACAACATTTAAGAACCAGTAGGCCTCTCACATTAAACAAATAATTTTACTAAATTAAAAACATGTCATTTCGGGCCGGCCCGGTGGCGCACTTGGTAGAGTGCAGCACTTGGGAGCGCAGCGGCGCTCCCGCTGAGGGTTCGGATCCCATATAGAGACCGGTCCGCTCACTGGTTGAGCGCGGTGCGGGCGCGACGCCAAGGGTTGCGATCCCGTTGCCGGTTGTGGTACGGGTGCGACACTGAGGGTTGCGATCCTGTTACCGATCACGAAAAAAGACAAAAAGGAAAAAAAAAAAAAACATGTCATTTCAAACAAAATCAAATTTGAGCTCAATCTTGAAAAATCCTCCACATGTCAGACATATATTTTTTGAGGAATTAATTCACTGAAAAATCTTGTCAGTTGGAAATTTTGTCAAATAGTGTAAAAAATAAAGGTGTATATTTCTGGCATGCCAGGCCAGGAAAAAGAAAAACCAGCAGCTGGCACAAAAGAAAACCTTAAACAAACATTCTCCTGTTGTATTTGCTCAAATAAACCAGTCTACCAAAACATAAAATCAAGACCTACTCATATATCTGCTTCCATATGCTCTTTGTATTTCCATCAGTTCAGTCACTGAGAAAGCACTAAGAAAAAGATGCCTTTCCAGAGTCACTGAACATGAGAAAGGAAGAGAAGAAATTGGAAGGGTTGTGATTCCATGAATGCAGAGTAAGATCGAATTCAGATTTCCCAGGGCCGAGCCCGTGGCGCACTCAGGAGAGTGCGGCGCTGGGAGCACAGCAATGCTCCCGCCGCGGGTTTGGATCCTATATAGGGATGACCGGTGCGCTCACAGCGCTCACTGGCCGGTCTCAAAAAGGACAAAATAAAAAAAAAAAAAAGATTTCCCAGAGCCATGTCATCTGTGAGGTAGACTGAAGAGCTGGGACAAGAGTCCACCATTAACAAATTGTCTTAATATGGTTAATATCTAAACTACTGCCAGGTTTTATCTGTGGAGAAACCACTAAGAATATGTTTGCTCCTATTTTGCTCTAGAGAAGAATCCAGTTTCTAACTGAGTCATTTTATTAATGTTTAAAGTTAATATAAATTATTTTTTTTAAAAAATATTTAAACCAAATATACAAAGTTAAAATCAAGCCTCTCCAATGATGTGATAGATATACCTACTACCCTGACCTGATCGTTATACAACATATATATGTATCAAAGCATGAGATTATATTCCATAAATATATACAATTACAATGTGACAATTAAAATAAGTTTTTCAATAAGTTTTGTTTGTTTGTTTGTATTTTTAATCAAGCCTCTCTCAAGAGAATCATTCAGTGGCTATTTTAGGACATTGCTAAAGGTTAAAATTCCGAGCCAGAAAGTAATTTGAAAGTTATCCAAATAAGGATTTTATTTAACACTAATGTTTGCCACAAATGTTTTGTTCATTTTAAGTGTTGTGTTCTGCCTTAAAACTATAAGGGAGTGATGAGCCCACCAAAAACATTTTCTATTCCATAATTAAATTTATATTCTCCCTTGTTGCACTAAGATCCATGTGCTGACATCTACAATCATGAGTTACGATCTGTATTTTACAGTTTCCAAATAAAATCCATTACAGTCACAGACTGTTTTACGAGGATACATCCTAATGGCCTATATTCCAACTAGAACCCAGTGCTGGAAAATCAGCAACTCTTTAGAAAGAATAGGATAGCCTGAAATTTGCTGGAAATATTTCCTTGGATCATACACCTGAATATACAGATATGAGCCTACTTCTCTAATACTTTTTTTGGTGTAACAACAGAAAATTCTTATAACAAACCTAATTTCTATACATAACAGGGTGATATACTATGTGATCAGATGCTGGCCTTTTTTTAGAACTAAACTGTGCTAACAGCCTGATAAGACCAGGGAGATAGTATATATATTTAATGTGGAGTTTTTCCCAGAGAAGGCAGTTTGATTTTTCTCTTCTTCCCAAAGTAGAGAAAATTTCCATCTACTAGCTTACTGGTTGTACTATTTTAAACATGAGACTAAATTAGAAGTCTAAGAAAAGTCTGACCTTATGTGCATAAAGTTTTAAGAGACCACCTCTCTAACACATTTTATGTCTCTTCCAAAACAGTTTTTTTCCACTTCAGCAAGTGTTTATTTTACATCAGGAAACACTTCTTGCCCCAAATAGTCTAAAACAATGCCTAACATCACCAAGATTGGATTGAGTAACCAGTAAATGTGCCTAAATATCACCCATCAGAAAAATGTTAAATGTTATTAGAATAAAAATTCAGAAATAATCCTATGGGAAAGTAAAAGTGTCATGGGTTCAATTGTGCTCCCCCAAAATTGCTATGTTGAAATCCTAAGACCACATTCTGAAATACTGGGGTTGTCTGGAGAGATGTCCTTTAAGGAAATAATTTAAGTTAAAATGAGGTCATTAGGATGGGCCCAAATCCAAGGACTGGTATCTTTAAACATGGGAAATTTGGATACAGAGACAGGCATATAGGAAAGGCAGATGTGAAGAGACAGAGGGAGAAGATGGCCACGTACAGCCACGAAGAGAGGCCTGGAATAGATCCTTCCCTCACAGATCTTAGAAAGAATCCACCTTGCTGGTACCCTGACTTTAAACTTCTAGCCTCTAGAACAATAAATTTCTGTTCTTTAAGCCCCCCAGTTTGTGGTACTTTGTTATGGCTGCCCTAGCAAACTAATACAAAAGGGTATCTCCAAACTAGAAAGAAGGAAGAACAGTCATGTGATATACATAAAATGGCTAAACTTGATAAAAATGTCTCAAATTAAAAGATTGAACCCTACAGGTATGTCTCATTTTAAGAGATTATTAAACTAGATATCATAAGTACTAAAAAATAAAACCAGAGTTGCTTATCTCAGAACAAAATCCTGCATTTGGAAGGAAGTTGCACAGTGCACCCTGTTCAGCATTGCTCTCACCAGATACCTGCTGTACTCGTATTTGCTCTTCCTTCTTCAGTTACTGACACTTTTCTCTTCACCCCTGACTAGCAAAGTTCCTCGAAAGAACTGCCTGTTCTTTGTGTGTGACTCCTTTCTTTGCATTCTTTCCTAAACCCATACCAGTCAAGTTTTTTCCCAACACTCAGACAAAACTGCTCTTTTCAAGATCGTTGAAAAGACCTCTACCTTGCTAAAACCAAACATCTATTATCAACATTCCTCTCACTAGATCTAACATCAGTGTTTGCTTCAGCCCATCACCCTCTCTGAGACATTTTCCATCAGTTCTCCTAACTCCCCCGACATGCCCTAGTGCTTGATCTTTGACTTCTCTAGATCCCTAGGAGATCTTAGTAAAGCCTTTCATCTTTCAAAATATATAAAAATATTCTTATATACTAAATATATACAGAATCCAATTGCTTCTCACCACTCCACACCTTAGGTTAAGACCTAAGCTGCCATAATGCTTCACCTAGATTATGGTAATAACCTAACTCATCTGTTCTTGCCCGTGTCCAGAAGTCTATTTCCCACATAGAAGCTAGATTGATCTTTTTTACACATGAATCATATCATGTTACTTCTACGCTCAAATCCCTCCGAGGCTTTCACTTCATTCAGAAAGGCAAAGTTTAATATGCCCTAAAAGGTACCATGTGGCCGGCCACACTCCACCGACCTGACCTCTGTTCTTATCTCTTGCCATATTCCTCTCACTCTTTCCACTCCAGCCAAAGTGGGTCACTCTTCCTTGAACGTGCCAAGTGATTGCTCACCTCGGGGCCTTTGCACTTATTATTTCCTGTTCCTGAAAATTCTTTCTCCACATGTCTGCGAGGCTTGATCCCTCTCTTCATTCAGGTACTGCTCAAATGCCACAGCATCAAAAACCCTTTCCTGAATTCTTAGATACATCCCCTGCCCCTGGTCCCCTCATCTCCCTTATTTTTCTTCTTAGACTTATCACCACTTGCCATGTATTTGTATAATATCTATTTCTTTCTACCATTGTATAAACTCCATGAGAACAGAAACCCTGTTTTTTGTTTCTGATGTATTCCTGGTATCTAGACCAAAGACAAACACAAAAGAGAAGCTGAATATATATTTGTTAAAAGAAAAACCAAACAACACATGGCCTGGCACTGAGTAGGTGTTAAATAAATGGCACTTTGAAAAACAGACATTAGATAAGTGATTCTTAACCATGGCTAAATACTGGAATCTAGTTCCTGGACTCTGTCCTCAGAGTTTCCTAAACTGAAAATAAATTATTGGTCTATGATTCTAATGTACAGCCAGGTTGAGAACTACTTCATGAGACTATGAGCTCCTTAAAGAAAAGGATTATGTTTTTTCATTATTCTTTTCAAAATTTAAGGAATTGTAAATGTGCTTTTGGAACCTGATAGAGAACTAAGCACTGGAGGTTGGATTTAAGAGTCATTTAAACAACGGTTGTAGATAAGACAAGCAGTTGGATGAAAAACGTTAACAATGTTCTCAATATTAATAGGTGGAATTGCAGGTGATTTTCATCTTTTTTGCTTGTTCAGATTATACAAATTGTTTACAATAAGTATGTATTACTTCCATTTACAGAAAAATAAAAATTAATAAAAGAAAATACAGGTAAGATCACTCAGTGAGGACATGTACAATGCAAAGAGAAGAAAACCAAAAAGCAAAAACCAACATTGAAAAAGAAGTAACAGAAGAGTGGCTAGCTAATGAAATAAGAACAGAATAAGAGTGATTAAAAATTAGTGTCTCAGAAAGCAAGACAGGAGCAGCCTGGAAGCAGGGTCAAATGCCGCAGAGAGATGGGATAGCATGAGCATTACAGAAACCACTGGTAATTAGATGACTACTAATCATGACAAGAGACTTGGAAAAACAATTGGGATAAAAGCCAGACTACAGTAAGTTGAAAAGTGAGTAGAGCATTGAGGAAATAAAGGAAAAGAGTCTGGATTTGAACGGAAGGTCAGGAAGAAAAAAAAAAGTCACAGCTGAAAGTAAGTTCAGATAAGGAACTAGCTTGTGTTTATCATAGAGAATGCAGAACTAACTACTATGACACCAAGTGAGGCACATCCATTATCCCTGTCCTGTTAAGGTCATCACCTACTGCTCCAGAAAATAGACTCTAAGAAAAAATAAACCTAGATGGGACATGTCAGCTAGTCATAGTACATACCAATACGTTTTATCAGCCTGGAACAAAAAAAGAAAAGAAAAATAGAAGAATCCCCAAAACTTGCAGAACCACCATTAGTCTAAAAGAACTCTTGTTCTAAATGCAAACATGTTAGTCAACAAGTTCCCATCATCTTCCACCCAAAAAGAAAAAAATGCAACTAACCCTAGCTATATTGCTAGATTTATGATTCACAAAAATATAATTTCAATTAGTAATGAATATATTTAATTGTCCTTCCACTTGGACAGAAAGACTGCTCTCATTATCCATGGAGTATGTAAATGCTCATTACCATGAACTAAACAACGTCCTCCTTTTAGCCTCTGCACGAGTGGTATGAGATCCCCCTTTCTCACCCACACTCTGAGAGACATGCATTCATTAATTGATAATGAAACAATCTATAAACTAGACAGGCAGGCAGGTGGAAGTAGTTCCAACAAGAGGCATGTTTAATTGCCTAACTGAATGATTAGCTTTTCAAAAATCAAGATTTATCTGAAAAGCACTAAATACTGGATGAAACAGAAAATCACCTTTGGGAATATCTCAGAATGCCAAGAGTCCTTTAGTGCTTACATTTACATTCTAGACTGCTGCTGCTAAACTTTACAAAAAAAACCTACTTGGAGTATTCACTAATTGTTTCTCAATGTTCACAGATTACATTATCAAACTGGAGCTTAAGAACATCAAGTACTATGATAAGAACCACATTATGCTGAAAAGAGGCAGGTGATAGGCATGTGAAATAAACTGCTGTACAGACATATAATGGAATACTACTCAGTGACAAACAGGAACAAACTTGATACACACCACAATGTAAATAAACCTCAAAATCATTTCACTAAGTGAAAGAAGCAAGGCAACAAGAGAGTGCATGCCTTACGAGTCTATTTACCTAAAATTCTAGAAAAACAACTGAATCTGTAGTGACAGAAAGCAGATCAGTGGCTGCCTAGGGAAAGGGTGGAGGAAGGGTTGGATTACAAAGGGAAGCAGGAAATTTTCAGGGGTGTTGGACATGGCTATCTCGATTATGAGGATGGCTTCACAAGTGTATACATATGTCAAAACTGACCAAATTGTATACTTCAAGTACATATGGAGTTTAGTGTACTTCAATTAATCTTCAATAAAGTTTAAAAAAAAGATTTAGGCAATGGTTTTACCTTCCCATAAAATATATGAATAATACTTTAAAGCAGTATTATTCATATATGAATAATGAATAAACTAACAAAGAATGATCGTTATTAAATAGGTTAATATATATAAAACATTGAGAGCAATGTCAGGGCCGTAATAACCATGAATATGTCTTTTTAAAAAGAAAGGGTAGGGATAAGGAAGAGAACATCAAAATGTGGTAAAATGATAAAATTATGGTCCATCAATTTTTATTCCGAGTTTTCTTTGGTGTATACTGTTTTTTCAACAGCGTTTGGACTTTTATTTTTGAAGTTTTACAGGCTTCCAGCTTAAGATGACAGCAGACTAATACCCCTCATTTTTCTCACTTACCTCCATCTACATCCTTTATTTCAGAACTGGACAGATAAAGACAGAGGCAAAAATGCCCTAGGTCCAGTACTTGTCATGTGTTGCTTACCGTGGAAGAACCACAGACGACAGCTCTACTTCTCTAAAACAAATAATCCTAATCAAGAATCTAGCAGGGACAAACTGAGATACCCTCAATTCATCAGCCCAGCATGGGAAGGAAGTTTGCCAGACAGCAGAAGTTGGGCTAGGAACTCTGCACAGACACCCCATCTTCAAGAGAGGAAAACCAATGGCCACCTACACACCTTGTGTGTGTGTAAAACATAGCAGTACATATAGCTCTCCTTGTTAAAATGTGTGGAAAACGAATATCTACCTTAGAGGAGATGAAAGATTTCCAAAACACATAAGAGAGATTACTATTTTGAGAAAAAGGATAATCTGAAAATTATTGATTACTGAGGAAAAAATCATAAATAGCTGCTTGGCACACTATTCAATGCATAACCTCTAAGAATCAGCTGTGGAGAGAGGTAAGCACAGAACAGTTCTGCAGAGTCTCAGTTGGAGGTGGTGGGGTTCAGCAGAAAGTGAGGTCTCTGCAGACAGATATATGCCAAATTTGTGGCTCGCCAACTTTGTCATCTTTTGAAAGTTATTAATTGCCTTTGAGCTTCAGTTTCCTCATCCTTAAAAGCTGAAGTATGGATTGCTGTGAGGATTACGACGAATATAAGAAAAACGTTCCACACATTTACTCAATAAATGGTACTTGTTATCAAGAAAATCAAAGATAATCAACTGACAAAATGCTACAATTAACAAGACAGCTCTGTAAGAAACTAGACATTCAATTAATTTTTGAAAACAAATGGTCTTTCAACATATCAGGGAAAAATAAATCAAAAGGTAAAATGGTAGAGGAAACTGCCATGGAAAATATTAATAGGAATACAAAGACTGTGCTAGCGAGAAATACAGAATGCTTCAATAAATGCTGGAGCAGACTATGTGAAAATAATAATATAAAGATGACATTTTTCTCCTAATGCAAGGAATCTGATTCTTGCTCTACCAGATTCTCAATTAAAAGAATTATGTTGGAATCCAAGCAAAATCTTGAAAGTATTCAAAATTATTCTGAAGCTGAACTGGAAAAACAAATGAGTAAGAACAGCTGAGAAATCTTTGAATGAAAAAAAACAAGACATATCATATAAAAACCATATTATAAATCTCTGTGTTTAATCTTGGTACCAAAAAAAAATCAATAGTATAGAAAATAGCCCAAAAGAAATCAAATAAATGTTTATGTGTGTATATAATAAACCATATGTTATATATAAAACAATAGATTATAAAGAATATGTATGCAACCACATATACAATGAATCGTATAGAAAACAAACCAATAAAGGATGAATTATGAATTTTTCAAAATACTATCTGTAAAAACTGGTTATTCAGAAAACAAATTATGAGACTTGTACATCAAGCACCAAATCAAATTCTTGATGAGTCAAAATACAGGAATAAGCTGTATGTTGTTAAATGCAAAAAAAAAAACCTGTATGTGCAGAATATTCCCATTTTGTAACCATATGCATATATCCATAATGAAATATATGCAAAGGACATTTGATATATGTGCTAGAGGCAGTATAGCTTGATGGTCGAGATCATGGGCCCTGAGGTAGCAGTCTGGACTCACAGTAACTTCACCGTGCTGGAAAATATTAGGATTGAACTCATTAGAGTTTGGTGGATAAGTGAGTTAATATATAAAATGCACTATTGTACCTGGCTATTATTATTTATCATTCCTATTACAAATGCAAAGATGTTAAGAGTGATATATTTATTTCATGGGATTGTGTGTTTTTATTGCTTCATTTTTCTAGAATGCACATGCATTGCTTTTAATTTTAAAAAGTGACAAACATAAAAAATGGAACCACTAAAAAAAAATAGACCAAATAATGTTAATATTTATCTGCTCTTTAGAAACAGCGGCACTTCCCTAGCATAACAGGTTCAGATATGTTTAAGCATCAATTATTTTGGTTTAAGTTATTTCCTAGTATGCATTATTGATATGCCCAAGAAATATCAAATAGAAGTCTGCATTAAACTTATATTTCAAAGGGCCAATTCTTTCTGTTCTCAATTTTAGGATGTTAAACACCAAAGGACATTTTATGTTTACATTGTAGCATCTTAGAATAAAGTGCTAAGTAGTACAAAATAAGTAAGAATGTGTCCTAGGACTAAAGCACCAAGGGCAAAAATTTGTCTTCTCGCCTGTTACAGTAGGTGTGCATTTGACCTTGAGCAGTCATTGGTCTATCCCTCAAATCCACCATGGTAATATAGGCACACTGCAGTAAACTATAACTCATGGTTCCCACAGATGCGACTCAGGCCAGCAGTCCAAAGCAGAAGTCCTGCAATTTTCAGAGTACAAAGAAGAAGCTCATGGCTCCTACAGATATAAAACATCTTCCTGGATGAGTTAAATTCTGCATTCTTCTGTTTACTACCCAGTAATCTAAATCTTGTCCTCTAAATGAGCATAATACTGCCTCTCATACACAACTGCATTTAGTATGTTTGAAGCTCAACTACTGTGAACCCCTTAAGTCAAATTAAACATCCCCAATCCCTTAGATTAGTCCTCATGTGACAAACTTGCTAAATAATTCATCTTCCTAATTCACACCTCAAGCCAATGTTGCCCTATGTTAATATGCCTCTTCAAATATCTCACCTAAGCTCAATTAATGACCCAAGTTTAATGTCTATCTTCCATGAATCAAGCACTCTGCTTATGTTAATAAACCCTGAGACTCTCCATCATTGCTTCCCGCAGCCATGTAACATCTGTGATTTCAAGCATACTTTTACGATTTCCTCATTCTGTGCTTCAACATCTAATTTTCAGAACCAAAAAGAACAGTCTACATTTAAACCAATCTTTTTCATTTGCCTGTTATTCTAGCCTTTCAAAATCATTTTGAATACCAATTCTGCTTTCCAACTCATTAGGCATTCTTCCCAACTTTCTGACTACAAAATTTGGTTAGGCCCTCTCAAAACCAAAATATTGGTTAAAATGGTAATAGTAAAACAGTAACAGGACAGAGATTAGATACTAAACCCAAAGGTATTGCACTGAGGACCCTCTTCCAGCTTAGCATCAATTTCTTAAATTAATAACCTTAGGGTACATTTACTCAAATAGACAAGAATCTGCCTAGTACATCATCCACCACATATATCTGCATCTTGTCCATAAGAACATGACAACAATTCAAATGCCTTGCTGAATACTGAGAATCACCATGTCTATATCATCCTGCAGATTTAATGATTTCCTCCCCCATCAACTTCCAGCTTCTGGGCTAATCACCCACTACTGGCTGCACCTTCTCAGTTTCATTCTCAAATACTTCTCGCTCTGCTTGCTTCTTAAATGCTGGCATTTCCCTCAGCACTCTCCTCAACACTGCTCTTGCTATATGCTCAAAGCCTAGGTGACCTCGTCAGTACCAATGGGTTCAATTGACTCACGTGCTCACGGCTCCCAACTTGTCTCTCGAGCTGCACTCCCACACATCCGACTCTCCCCGGGAGAGCACTGTTTGGATGTCCCTTGGGTACTTTAAACGCAGGATGTCCAACCTGAACTCATCCTGTTTCTCCCCAGCCTCCTCCTCTTCCCCTTCTCCCTTCTCCCTCCTTCTGAATGTTCGATCTCAGTGAAAGGCAGCAGCATCTACCCAGACCAAAAACCTAGAAGTTGTGGTAAACTGAAATTTATCACTCAGTCACAGATTCCTGAAAATAGGATCTCTTTAACAGCTATCAAATCCATCTCCTCCCTCCCCTCCGGTCTCACTGTCATTTGCTTAGATGTTTGTTTTGTTTTTTCTCCCTGTGGGAGAGGCCAGTCTCCTAGCGTATCTTTCTGTGTCCAACATAATTCCCCTTTTATCTTCCTCCATTTGCATAGAGAATAATCTAATTTGATGTTAATAGCTCCCCATAGTTCACCTCACAAAACCCTCAGTCTCTGCCTTCCTCGCAGTCTAGGCACCTCCTGCCACTCCCACCCACGTGCCATTCACACTGGACTTTGAAACGATCATATTTAATTCTTCTGTGCTGCTGCATGTTATTTTCTTTGATTGAGATATGTTAACCTCCATGCTAGAAATCCTTCAAAACTCAGCTGAAACATCATCTGCTCTGAGACCAAGCCTCCATCATCTGATTTAATTGCCCCTTCTCTGTGCTTCTATACAACCTTGTGTACAACTCCATCACAGCACTTAACCCATCTATACTATAATCATAGATCTACCTATGAGTTTTCCTATGAAATACATGACATGAACTCATTAAAAGATGAGCAAATAAACATATGAACGGACACCGAAAAAGAAGTAACAGAGAATGAAGCAGGACAATCTTGAAATTTCAAAAACATACTCAGAACAAAGAATGTCAATCCAAGCCCAAGAATTCATGGTCATTTTGCCGTTACTTTAATATTTTTCTCAGCCAAACGCACGAAAGACTTCATATATTGTAAGATTTTAATAAAGTACTATGTACCAAACATTTGTTTTTAAAAATCAAATTAAAAAAAAAAAACTAAGGGCCGGCCCGGTGGCGCACTGCTACAGTGCGCCGCTTGTGAGCGCAGCGGCGCTCACGCTGAGGGTTCGGATCCCACATACAGACCAGTTCCCGCTCACTAGCTGAGCAAGGTGTGGGAGCAACACCGAGGGTTGCGATCCCGTTGCCGGTCCCGGTCCGGTACGGGCGCAACACTGAGGGTTGCAGTCCGTTGCCGGACATGAAAAAAGACAAAAAATAAATAAATAAAAATAAATAAATAAATAAAATAAAAATCAAATTTATTTGTGTTTGACATGTTAAGGGAAGTAATTCCACATACATTTTTATGGACTAAATAATTGCTTTCTCTGGGCATTATATATCTCAAAACACATAAGATAGCAAAAAATCTAGAGACATATATTTTCAATGTGTATATATTATGCTTACTATACTAAGAGCTCATATAAGAAAAACAATGAAAACACCTAAACAGAAAATTCCACTTACTATGTGCCAGGTTTGAGGTGCTAGGAATACAGTCATGTATTTTTTAAAAGAAAAAATAAGGGGCCGGCCCGGTGGCGCACTGGATAAGTGCGCCGCTCGGGAAGCGCGGCGGCGCTCCCGTCCGAGGGTTCGGATCCCACATACAGACCGGTTCCCGCTCACTGGCTGAGCAAGGCGCGGGAGCAACGCCGAGGGTTGCAATCCTGTTGCCGGTCCCCGGTCCGGTAAGGGGGCAACACTGAGGGTTGCGATCCGTTGCCGGACACGGAAAAAGACAAAAGACAAAAAAAAAAAAAAAGAAAGAAAAAGAAAAAATAAGAAAAATATTTTCTTTATGGAGTTTATGATGTATTGGGGGAGGGAAAAGTCATACAAACAAAATAAATGATTAAAATATATATTATTATGGATACTGAAAGCACTATAGAGAAAAATAAAAGCATAGGAGGGGGGAGGGGAGGAGAGACCAGAGGCGGGGGAAAGGGAGAGGGAGAGAGGGAAGAAGTGCAGGAGGAAAGAGGGGGAAATTTTGCAATTTTAAATAGGTGGCCAGGGAGAAAGCCAAGTTGTGTCTCCCAAAGCTCGTATGTGGGAAACTTGGTCACCAACGTGGCAGCGCTGGGATGTAAGGCCTGAATGGGAAGTGTCTGGGTCATGAGCATTCCACTCTCATGAATGGATTAATGCTGTTACCCTAGGAGTAGGTTCCTGATAAAAGCATCAGTTCAGACCCCCTCTTGCTGTCTCTCTCACCCTCCCTCACCCTTCTGCCTTCCACCAGGGGATTCTTCTTCCACACAGCAAGAAGGCCCTCACCAGATGTGGCTTCCCAATCTTGGACCTCCCAGACTCCAGAAACGTAAGCCAAATAAATTTCTATTTCTAATAAATTACCCAGTCTGGGGTATTCTGTTATAGCAACACAAAATGGACTAAGACAGGGAGAGTAACAAGAAGGAACATTAGAGGCTCCATGGAGGTCAGATCACATTGGGCCTTGCAGGCTTTGTTATGAATGAATCCTTAGAAGGGTTTTGAGCAGAAGAATATGTTTTTGACTTATGTTTTAATGCAACCTCTCAGCTATGCTGTGAGATCAAGACGGGAAGCTTTCGCAATAGTCCAAGCGAAATGCAATGGTGGTGTGGCCCAGAAATTACAGGCAGAGTGGTGAGAAGTTCTGACTCTAGCTATTTTGAAGCAAAGACAAGAAGATTTGCTGATAGATTAGATGTAGGATGTGGGAGAAAAGGAAGTTAGTGGAGACTCTAGAGTTTTAGGCCTAAGCCTGGAAAACAGGAGTTGCCATTGAATGAAATGGGGAAAACCACACAAAGAGTATGTTTGGGGCATATGTCAGGTCAGTTTGGGTGACACATCAGATTTGAGGTACTTATCCAAGTGGTGACACAGAGGCTATGCTAGACAAGAATCCAGGGGATGGTCCACACAGGAGATATAAATTTGGGAGCTATTCACAAGTAGGTGGTATCTAAAGTCGAGAGAGTGGATGACATCACCAAGAATGTGAGGATAGAGAAGACAGGAGGGCCAAGGGTTAAGGCCTAGAACACGCCAGTATAAAGAAGTCAGGGCGCTGGGAAGGAATGGCAAAGACGGAGAAGAATTATAGTGGGGAAAAACCAGGAGAGTGTGGTATACTCAAAGCCAAGTGAAAGTTTCAATGATGCCACAGCAATCAACTGTATCCAGTGTTTCATGTTTCACAACATACAACTTCCATCATCAGCACACAATACTCCTAAAAAATACTTTTGTAAGTACACAAATGTGCCTACCCACATCCCAGTTCTTTCACACTTCAATCTATCCTCTTAGAAACAGTGTTCTTCATTTATATGAGAATAATCACTAATATTGACCATTGCATTAGAATTTATAGAGCGCATTCAAGTGCATTAGCTTGATCCTCACAGCAACCCTAATTTTAAAAAAGCAGGATTTACTACCTCCACCTTCAGACAAGGATTCAAAGAGGTTATTTGCTCAAGGTCACACAAACCAGGGGTAGGGTTCATATTTGAATCGGCGTCTTTCATTATCTTCAATACTACTTGTACTAGAACAAGAAGACACTTTATAGTTGGAAAAAAATGTTAACGGCACTCCCTATAAGTAACAAACATTGGAAAGCATTTACCAGGAAGGCTGACCAGACCCTCTTAATATTACCCTGCTTTTCTATCCTAATGTCAATTTCAGAGAGACGTACTTATTAATTTCCATATTTGCTTCCTCTATCAGGCTGTGTGCTCCTAGAGAGGGACAACAATATCCTCTGCATCCTGTTTTATCACCAGCACCTTGCATAGTTCCTGGCATATAGAAGATAATTGGGAGATGCTGATGTACTTCATGGTAATGGAAGGATCTCATGGTCCATCTGATGTGATTATCTAAGTAGTTTCTAAGATGCCTTGCAGAAGCAGGAAGTAAACTAGGGTGACAGTTGAAGGAATTTTAGCAATGAAACAGGTCACTGGGTTTTGGGCAACAAAACTGCATTCCTTACTTTACATTGAGGGTACTGGTTCTCAAACTTCAGAATGCACCATAATTCTCTGAAGGGATGGTTACAATACAAATTGCTGAGTCCCAGAGTTTCTTGTTTAGTAGGTTGTGTGCACAGCCCAGGAACTTGCATTCTAACAAGTCCCTTGGTAGTATTGACAGTACTGATCCTAAGATTACACTTTGAGACCTAGAGAAAAGAGCCTATAAAAGTGAAGCATTGAAAAGGGGTAATAAATAATATCTTCACCTCCTGTAAACTGAGTTGAGAATAAACTTCAGTACATTCCTAATCCCTGGGTTTTTATTTCAGTATCTTAAATCTGATACAATGACAGAAGAGGTCAAATAGAATTAAATACACTATAAAGATCAATTTCTCTTCATAAATGAAAAGGCAGAAGCCACCATTTATTGTATTTTTAAGGCAGTGATTAGTGCTTCCTGAAAAGAAGACCTATGTCTTACTCATTTTTAAAAACCTTTAAGTGCCTTAAACAAAAAGATATTTACTCACTGCCGAATAAGATGATGTAATTCCTGCTTTCAATGAACAAATCGTATACTTGAGGAAAGCATATTCAAAGCCACTGGTAAAGCATACGGCGCCTTTGTGTGATTTTCTAAATGGTGCCCTCTCTGGGCACATGAACTGAAAAAAAGGTATCCCTTCGTCCAGATGAATGCGGACCTGTGCCATGGCTGGGCACACTAGTTCTTACTTGACCCCTCATCTGGGTGCCTTTGTACAGAACACAACACACCCATTCCTACAAGGTGGCCCTGTGTGCACAAAACATTTGTAGGACAGCATATGTGTGTCAAAGAGTAAACAACAGGCTGTGACTAGAATTCGGAGAAGAGAAAAAATCCTTTGTCTTTACTAGTTCAGGATGGATTAAGGGAGGATAGAAGAACTGATGTAGGCCAGGAGGCTTCCTCTGTCTGAGATGTTCTATCACCACACCCACAACCTTCATCCAACTAAATCCTACTCATCCTTTAGGTCTAGCTTAGACATCTTTTCCTGGGGAATCCCTGGCCCCCCAACTAGGATGGCTATACACTTTCACTGCATGTAGTAATTTTCCAATATAGCACTTACAGCAAATGTAATTACATGATGTGTGGTTTTGTTTTGAATCTGCCCCCAGGAGATTACAAAGCTGCATGTGGGCAGAGGTCATATGTTTTGTTCATCATTTTACTGTGTCTGGTATAAAAGTACACAATAAACATGTGCTGAATGTTGAAATATTACATATAACCTAGATTAAGAAAAGCAAAAAGGAAAGAGAATTACCCATTGTTACTTCAAGAGGAAGGAAAAGGCGACCAAAATTTGGCTGGTGTTTTTTGACAATAAAGAATTATTATAAGTCCAAGACACTTCTGAAGAATGCCCTACAATAAGAAAACGTGCCACTCCACACTATGCTCTGCTATTTCCATCCCCTGTGCTAAAATATGATACTTCACAGATCTGTCAACTCTTAGTTTTACATTGTAAATATTGATGGTGTGAATACTTGCTCACATTTGCCTAAAACATGAGAAATGGTTCTGAGAATAAGAACACGAAATGGAAAATTCACCTCCACAGGCATAACAGGCAAGATTAATGATGGTAACTGGTTAAAAACAGAGGCTGAGTCCTAACTCCTTCAGTGACAGTGTGCCATTAGAATCTGACACCTTCCCCCATAGCCCATGACCTTCAGAGACTTCCTGCACAAAGGTTATTTCTCAACTGTTCCCTTCAAATTCTGAAACAGAAAACATGCCCATTGACAAGTCCTCTGATTTATATGGACTTGGAAGACCTGACACGTTATCAAACCTAGGAAGGCTATATAACGCTCTGTCACCGCTGCCTCATCTCCCGGTTAATACTCAAGCCATCCCCGCCACCTCACAGGAACCACTCTGGCTCTGAGCACCTGCAATCTCATTGTCCAATCTTCTCTTTTCAGTCTTCATTTTATTTGGATTGCTTTGGGCAACTGACACAATCACTCCTTTCTTCTACAAAGGCTTGTCTCCCTTTCCTCTCAACCTCACACTGTTACATTTCTTCCGTGCTAGCCACGGCTTATGCATCTCCTCGGTGGACTCTTCCATTTCTGCCCCTTTAATGTCGGTAAAATCCAAGTCCTATCTTTGGCCCTCTTTGGTCTCATCCAGTCCAGTAGTTTCAACACACCTTTCATTCAGGTGACTGACTGACGTCCAGTCCAGACTATGCCTCTGAGAACTACTGAGCAACTCTACTTAAGTCAGCCTCTCCAGAACCAAGCGCCTTATCTCATTTTCCTCACATTTCTTCTCATGGAGATTAGAGGCACTATTCTAATCCATCCAGAACCTTTCATTCCTTCATCCTCCACATCTACGTACTGTCAGTTCTATCTTCTAACATCACACCCTTCTTTCCATCTTCATTGCTACTTAATTTAGTTTCTACCATCCATTACTTGGACTATTACAATTGCTTCCTAGCAGGTTTCACCACTTTCTACATCCTACCCCTCTAATGTGGCCTGCATATTGCTGACAAACTAAAGTATATTTTATTACTCCTATTTAAAACCTTTTATTGCTCCCCACATGAAATGAAGACCAAACCAAATGAAAACCAGCTACTCAGCATGGCATCAGGCTCCTGCCTGCCTCTTAGACTCATCTGCCCTTGAGCTTCTCATTGCCTGCTATATTCTAGTTAAAACCAATTATAACACAATGCTGTTTTGTGTTTCTGCCCTTTTTCAATCTGTGCTCCATAACTGAGTGGAGTGTTTTTCCCAACTAGCCCACACTCACATCTGACCCTTGTCTGCCCGGCAAATTCCTACTCGTCTTTCAAGTCTCACTCACTTCCTCTGTAGGACCTGCTCTGATCCTCCCTCCCCAGTACACTTGACCGCCCCTTTCCTCTCTCATGGCACCAAATCACTTAATTGTAATCGTTTATTTACGTATCTGTCTCATCCTTACCCAATTAAATTATATTTTGTTAATCTGTAATTTGACACACCTGATATTTTGCCTAGCACATACCATAAACTGGATGTTTGTGGAATAAAAACTGTAGGCAAAAGTCATCATTCAATAAAGATTCAGAGAGACTAGTAAAATAGCATTACACAAGATTTTAGAGCAGTGAATTAAGAATCAGCTGCTCTGTGATTTAATTTACCAAATTTAAATAATGCATACATAATCCACTTTGTTCTGTTCTTTTTACTCTCATGTACTCTATCTTCTAATACCTTACTCCAACTCTGAATCATCTGTTGTCCTTTATATTTTTTCCTCTGCCAGCCCCATTAGGTCCTCATATTCAATGAGTCAAAAATTCCAATTCTTGGATAGGCCCATCCTATGAACCTCTGGAGTATCACTGTGGACCCTTCCTGAAACATCAGGATCTAGCTCTACTAATCTAGCAAATCATCATATTTACATAGATTTTTTTTCCTTTAACTTCTATTCATCTCATTCTCACAATAAAAACAGGTAGGTCAGTTTTTAGTATTATCATTTGACAAGTGAAAAACACATGCCAAAAAATTCAGAAAATACTCTTTATAAGTTCCCCCATACAAAAAGCCAAGGAATTCTGGACTTTTTGATGTCTAGTCCTCATTATTTTCCCTTCGAATACCTTTTACCAAAGTCACATCCTATTCTTGTCCCTCATCTGCTGGCAGTCAATACTTTACTTTTATTTCTATCTCCCAAACTACCACTTCCTGTTTGTGCTTGTGCATCCACCCTGCTGATTTGATCACCAGCTGAACATTCCAAAGCAATCACTTTTCTCCCCTTTTCGACTCCATAATCCAAGGACTTTGACAAAGGAAGTTGTATTTTATGAATTTCACCCCAAGAGTCCAGTTCTCTGCAAAATCCAAGTGAAACTTTTACCTATAACCCAGTTGTCTTTTTGAAGGGCTTTTTTTTCTCAAATCAGGCAATCATAACTAGATTACTCCCAGGCCAATTTTGTGCTTCTCTTTTGCTGCTTTTCTCTAAAGCCAGGCAACAAAAATGAGAATCTATGTAACTACGATAAACATGACTACTTACACACAAATACTGATAAATGAGGCTGAGATGAACTACTGGGGGGAAATGAGGTATAGAATGACCTACAGATTTTTCCATACTCTTCAGCCTTCTCTCATCATTAAGAGTTGGCTTTGGTTTCCAGCCTCAAAACCCCTTACTTTACCAGCTCTCACTATCTTCCCCACTGCATAGTGCTGTTCTTCATGGCATTTACCTCCTACAATGTTAACAAAGAGTAGAAAGAGGGAAATGGGCAGGAGTGGATTCAGAATACTTTAACTATGTCTTTGTTCAGTTTGGTCCACATACACACAGCTGTATCTCAGAGAAAAGGGCTGAGCTCAAAAGGATACCCCTTCCCCACTCCCAGCACAAGCAGACCCTTACTCTCAAAGCCCCAAAATCACTTGCCCTCCCTGCTTTCCTCTTAAAAACATCAGAGAGAAACAATGACCCATTCTATACATTAGCTCAGCTAGTTGGACCAGATACCAAGAAGCAGATTTAGGCCCTGGAAGGCCGCTAGGCCTCTCCTACTTCCAGGGAACCTCTAACTCCCAGTCATTTTACAACAGTCATCAGGAAGAACTTAAATGGATCTGTGCATAGGCATTTCCAAAAACAGCCACAGGCAGGCTCAGGAGCATCCACACATATATATGTATATTATATGTATATGTATGTATGTATATATGTATATTATATATATTATATATTATATATTATGTAATATATGATATATAGTATATATTATATATTTTATATATAATATACATTATATATATTTTTTCCCCATTTTCAGAAGGGAAATTCAAACTAGAAACCCTCAAGGGATGAATTACATGCAATTTCTAAAGCCAGTGCGATAAGGAATTGGGATTAATCAAACACAGCCTTCCTAACGCTTCTGTCATCTCCCTGTTTCTCCTCTCAATGTTCCTATCTTCGGCTGCAGACTCTTACTCCGTTCTTTCTAGTTATACATGTGTAGAACATATGCTCATCTAAAGGATTAATCCTGTTGTAGTGACCAGAAGCATCACCTCCACTGGCCCTGACCTTCACCTGTTTCAAGCAGATTCTTCATTACTAAGAATTAATGTTACAAGAAGCTTAAGACTTGTCACTTTAGAAAAGAAATACATTCTACATATTGGAATGGGGGAGGGGGTGGAGGATAAAGTTTATCCTGTCACAACTGTTCAAAATGAGTATGTCCAAAAAGCAGCTTTCTCTGGAAACCTGGAAGAATGGATTGTTCCCAGGTGATAGGTAAGGTTGTAGAAAACAGATTAAACTAATTACACTAAAAAACTCTGAAATTAAACACAGCTGTTTATTGAGATCTTGCCCTGATTTCCCCAATTACAACACTGCTGTGTGTTTGCACGCAAGCCTTTCATCTGATTCTCTTTCATTTCAGTCTGTCCTGGGACTGGTACTGTAGGGGGAAAAAAGATGAAAATCCAGGAATGATGGATGAAGTCTAGAACCCAGATCCTATAATTCAAGCCTGGGTAAAATTCAGAAGTTACAGCAACAAAGGAACAGGATCTAGCCTTTCTTCCCAAAGGTGCCATCGGTTAACCTACTTTTGCTACATAAATTTAAATGACCCATCACCCTGGTTCTTAGCAATCTCCCTAAAAACAGTATCCACTTCTCATCTCCTCCCCAACATAATCACTCAAAGTAGGTCAGAAACGTTGCTTCCTTCCCCTCATTGATTTTCATTACGAGGATGAACTTTCTAGAACGCTGAAGGGAAAGATTAAACACCCAATACAAGTACCAATGACACCCCCTGTAAATTTTTGGCACACTGAGTCTCGTTCCCCTAAAAGCAGAAGAAAATCTCATCACCCATAACTTATCCTTCTTGGCTGTAAATCAACAATAATCTCAAGCTATAAAATACATAGCAGCAACGCTTCAGCCAGGTGATGAGGCACCTCCCAAAAAGAACGTTCACTATCTTCTAATTTTCTACATCACCAACCCGCCTCTTCCCTAAGTACATACTCTTTTTTTTCTTCCTAATTCACATTTATATTTGTCAGAAGAATGCTAAGTGACACCTCACACGGGCTTAGCAAATGCCCAGGGCCTCATCGGGAAGCTGGATGCAGGGGGGCGTTTGTAGAGACAGGGGAGTGGAGAAGGGGGGGAGCGCGAAATCCTCCGGTGTCTGGGTCTGGCTCTCTGCAGAAGCCTTGAGGAGGTGGTTCTCCAAATCCCACTGGCGGGGCTTCCCCAGTCTCCTCCCCTTCCTGAGATCTTTCCCTCGACCCCAGGTCCTCAAGCCTGGCTCTCCAAAGAGGGAGACGCAAAGTCCTTTACAGAGCCCCCAAAACACACGAGAGCGGACAGAAAAGCATCACCCGAAACACAGCAAAGCCACACACCCTCTCCTGGCCAGCCTCCCGGAGCGGGCGACTCCGTCCCTGGAAACAAACCAAAGCCCCTGCCCTCCCGGCGAGGAAAAAGGTGATGGCAAGCAGAAACGAACCGGCGCCGCTCTCACCCTCATCTTCCGCCGCCTCCTCCCCTCCAAACCCCCGCCAACTCCAGGTGAAGGACCAGGTGCTGCTCACCTCCCGGCAAGGAGGAAGCGGGCGGCTGGAGGAGGGCAGGTCCCCAGCCCAGGCCGCCTGGCAGCCGGCGAGCGCCCAGCAGCAAAGCCAGGCGGGGCTCCAGGGCGGCGAGCGTCCGCGGCGGGGAAGCCCAGCCAGCCGCCCCCGGCCCCTGCCCGGCGCCGGCCCCGGGGCGAGGAGAGAAAAGGGCTGAGCTCAAAAGGATACCCCTTCCCCACTCCCAGCACAAGCAGACCCTTACTCTCAAAGCCCCAAAATCACTTGCCCTCCCTGCTTTCCTCTTAAAAACATCAGAGAGAAACAATGACCCATTCTATACATTAGCTCAGCTAGTTGGACCAGATACCAAGAAGCAGATTTAGGCCCTGGAAGGCCGCTAGGCCTCTCCTACTTCCAGGGAACCTCTAACTCCCAGTCATTTTACAACAGTCATCAGGAAGAACTTAAATGGATCTGTGCATAGGCATTTCCAAAAACAGCCACAGGCAGGCTCAGGAGCATCCACACATATATATGTATATTATATGTATATGTATGTATGTATATATGTATATTATATATATTATATATTATATATTATGTAATATATGATATATAGTATATATTATATATTTTATATATAATATACATTATATATATTTTTTCCCCATTTTCAGAAGGGAAATTCAAACTAGAAACCCTCAAGGGATGAATTACATGCAATTTCTAAAGCCAGTGCGATAAGGAATTGGGATTAATCAAACACCCGGGCTCCCCTCGGTGTCTCCTATCTCCAGGTCGCCAGAGTAAATCCAGGACATCAGGACATTGTTTCCTGGCGGCGGGTCTTTAAAATCTCCCTGCTTCCTGCATCACGCGCACACAGATGCGCCCTGGGGACAGCCCTTGTCAGGATCCGTGCTGGCTGGCTAGCGTCGGATCGAAAGTCTGGGTGATTAGGGTGTGCGTGAAATGGCGGGGAAGAAAGAGGTCTGAGGTGTAGACGTACTGTGTGACTCGGTTTTATCACCTATTTGATGAAAAAGCAATCCCTACCCCACAGAGTTATGAAGATTGAATAAGTTGAAGCACGTACAGCACTTGGAAGAGTGCCTTGGCACGCAGTAGGTGCGGTATGTGTTGGTGGTAGTAGTAAACCCAATTATTGCTGCTGCTGGTGCTATTTCATGGGGTGTAACCTTGGGCAAGTAAGCCCTGTTGTTTCTGGAAGAAGCGGTTTCTCCATCTATACAACTGGGGTGGTCTTCGTTTTTTCTTCCATTCCAAACCATACTAGGTGGTGGGCACTAAGTGGTGAACGAGATGAACATTAATGCCTTCCTCTGTGGCCTTGTCCCTTCTTCATCTAAGCTTCTGTGAAGGGCTGAGTTATCATGTTCAAAAGCAACCCCTAATTTCTGATAATTGAATACCTGGAGAAATCTCCCTGGCACTCAGAATATAAGTTGACCTGAATTTGTGTGCGGCGCTGCGTAATGTGTCCTTTTAATAAACATTTCCACGCGAGGTCAGTCTCTGTGTGTGTCATACACACACATATGTATTCTGATTATAACAATAATATATGTTTGTTGTAAACATTTTTGAAAATACTGAAGAGTTATCAGGAAGAGTATAAAAATCACCAGAGATCCTGCCATCCAGAGCTGACACTATTAATGGTATTAATATTTTCAGGAATTTCCTTTCTGATCTTTTAACTGTGTGTGTACAGCAAAACTGGAATAATAATATGTAACCTGCCTTTATTTTTTTCTTAACATGAATATTTTCTCAAGTCATTAAAGTCTCCTCCAACACAACATTAATAATTGTATACTATCTTCTACTCTTTGGATATACATAATTTACTATTGATATTAGGCATTGTTTGTCAAATATTCAATGTTACAAAAAATTTTAGAATAAATGCCCTTGGTACATAATCTGTGTGCATATCTTTTAATGTTCTACAATACCTTTCTAGAATTGAAATCGTTGAATCGCATGGTATATGCATTTTTAAAGTTATTGCATAAATTCCCTCCAAAATTCTTTTCTTTTTTTTTTTCTTTTGTTTTTGGTGGCTGGCCAGTCCCGGGATCTAAACCCCCCTACAAAATTTTTATATCAATTGTTACCAGCATTTATGAGTATTTATTTCACAGTACCCTAGATTATAGTACTTCAGATATTTGCCTTTTTGGAAGAAGAGAAAAATGCTATCTTATTAGTAGTTTTAAATGTATTTTTATTACTAGTGACATTGAGTAATTTTTCATGTGTGTTAACTGGCTGCTTGTATATTTCCTTCCTATTCACTGTGTGAATTTTTCACTGGCACACTTTGGCCATTTTTCTATTGAAGTATCTTTTTTTTATTGATTTGTAAGGAATCTATAAATTTTTGTATATTTACCATGTATATCACAAATGCTTAGTTTGTAATCTTCTTAAATGTTAAAGAAAATTTAAAATTTTCTTTCTGGTACTTTTCTTGCAGAAGATTGTCATTTTTATGTACTCAAATATAGCAACATTTCCTTTTGTGGTTTCTTCCTTTGTTTTATGTTTAGAAGTACCTGTACCTCTGTAAAATCATACAAATGTCTGTATTTCTTTATTTTGTTATTTTCTTTTTATTTTTTTAAATTCTTTAATTCAGCTGGAATTTATATGAGTCAAGTTATATTATTATTTTTGTCATCTGAGCAACTAACAACATGGCTATCAGATTGAAAACAGCTTTTTTCCTTGTGAAAATAAAGGTCACCCCCATCAATGCACCTTGGTAAAATGACAATAACAGATTTTCCTGAGTGGTACAGTTTTCCACTTTTAATAAATAATTTTCTCATAGGAGTCTCATCTGTAGAAAAGATCTTGACTTTAGGTAATTAAAATCAGGGCCGGCCCGGTGGCGCACTGGAGAGTGCGCTGCTTGGGAGTGCGGTGGCGCTCCTGCCGAGGGTTCGGATCCCATGTGGAGACCGGTTCCCGCTCACTGGCTGAGCGTGGTGCGGGCACAACACCGAGGGTTGTGCTCCCGTTGCCGGTCCCCGGTATGGGCGCGACACCGAGGGTTGCGATCCCGTTACCGGTCAGTAAAAAAAGACAAAAAAGGAAGAAAAAAAAAATCTAGGTAATTAAAATCAGCATACAGGCTGACAGAGAAAGGAAATTCCAAGAATACTCCAAGGTTCCCTTGTACCTGTTCTTTCAGAATCTAAAAGCAAATTACTTAAATAGTTTGTGATTATCTGATCAACAAATTTACTCCTAAAAGTCTAGTTTTATAATAAGTAAACTTTAACAGAAAATTCCTAATGGAATTTTTTGAGGGAGGGGTTTAACTATGAAAGTTTAAATAGCTCAAAGTTGCTAGATGATCATCAATTTTCCACTTCATTTTGTGTAGTGCGTACCTGAAAATTGAACTAAACATTATTAAAAATCAACAAAAGCCATGGCTATATCAACAAGAGCCATAGCCAAGTGATGATATATACATAGATTTGTTTTCTTATTTAACTTAAAGGAGATTGTAGTATAAATAACCCCAATTTTTTAAAGATTGTCTAAGCACAAAAAGTTAGAAAAATAATCTGAATGTGCCGCTTGGGAGCGCAGCGGCGCTCCCGCCGAGGGTTCAGATCCCACATACAGACCGGCGGCTCACTGGCTGAGCGAGGTGCGGGCGCAACACCGAGGGTTGCGATCCCGTTGCTGGTCCCGGTCCGGTACGGGCGCGACACTGAGGGTTGCGATCCGTTGCCGGTCACGAAAAAAGACAAAAAAAAAAAAGGAAAAAAAAATAAAAATAATCTGAATGAATTCAAGTAGCAAATTTTTTAAAAGTTAATTATAAATACTCAAAATGAAAACACTAATGTGAGGCGTTGCTATGGGTCAGTTGTGTCCCCCACAAGTTCATGTGCTGGAAAGTTGATCTCCATTGTAACAATGTTAAAAGGGTAGGAAATCCAGGTATGGTATTTGAAAGGTGGGGCCCTTGAGAGGTGATTGGATTGAGAGGACTGTGCCCTCATAAATGGATTGATCCATTCATGGAGTAATGGGTTGATGGTTTAATGGGTTGTCATAGGTGTGATTCTGATGGCTTTATAAGGAGAGCAAATAAGGTTAGCTCTCTCTTGCTCTTGCCATTTCTCACCATGTGATAAGCTGGTCACCACAGGACTCTGTGTAGAGTTCCTGCCAAGAAGAAAGCCCTCACCAGATGTGTTCCCTGCACCATGGACTTCCCACCCTCCAAAACTGTAAGAAATAAATTTTGTTTCTTTATAGATTACCCAGTGTTAGGTATTCTATCATAAGCAACAGAAATGGACTAATACAAGTGTTTTCTGAGTCAAATTAGCAAAAAGTTAATAATCCTGGCAAATATGTGTTGTGGATTATATACTCAGGAGAACAGGTATTTTGGGAGAAAAATTTTAAAATATGTATTAAGTGCCTTTAATATGTTTATGCCTTAACCCAGTAATTTTTACTTCCAGGAATCCAATTTAAGGAACTAGTATGCTCACTATTGTTTAACACAATTAAAAGTGAAATAACCTTAGTGCCCCAAAATGGGGGAATTGTTAAATAATTATATTACTCATACTTCATGTGGGAGGATTATATAGACATTGAAAATTATGTTTTCTGGAGAATACTCAATGAATTGAAGAAATGATGTATAATGTTAGTGTAAAAAGCTGGAAACAAATCTTAATAAACAATATATTCCCAACCGTAATGTGGGGGGGGGGGGGGGGGGGGGTT
>NW_007726247.1:520048-542303 GCF_000696425.1 Galeopterus variegatus
CGAGGGGGGGGGTGAGTGGGCTTTATGGAAGGAATATGACTAGAATGAAATAAACCAAACTGTTAGCAGTGATTATCTTCTAAAGGTAACACAACAGATTTTTTTCTTTCATTTTTACAGACTCTGTTCTTTTAATTTTTCTATAATTATCATATATTATTTTTATAATCATTACAAATTCAATTGTTTGTGTTCTTTAATGCCAATCCATCCTACCTGAAGAAATCGTCAAAGATGTATACAAAAACACAAGTACGAAAATGTTCACCAGAGTTATCTGTAAAAGAAAATAAACAAAACCTAAATATCTAATACTAGGGAAACATTGAGTAAATAATATTATTTAATGATATATCATCCGGACACAAAGAATTATTTTATGAAAGATGTCAAGCAAGGGAAATACTTATGGAAATACTTTCAGTTAAGTGGGAAAAATTATGATAAAAATGTATGCACAACCAATACATTCAATATAATAAAATTATAAAAACATGGACAGAAAGATTTGAACCAATATTTCAGGATAGTGACTGCATAGAGAAGAAAGGAGAATGAGATTGAGAAAGAGTGTAAAAGGGGCTTCACCTGCACACTTAACACTTTATTTCTGAAAGGTAAGAAGGATGAAAGGGCAGGAGGAAAGGAGAAAAGAACTATCTGAAGCAAATATGAAAATGTAACCTTGTTTTATGGTGGAGTGTTGGGTAGCAATTATTATAGTAGCTAACATTTATTTGAGCACTCAATAGATACTAGCAATGTTCTAAAAACTTTACACGTACTACTTCTTTTAATTCTCAAAACAAGCCTATGAGGTAGGCATGCTTATTATCCCCATTTTACAGATGAGAAAATAAAGGCAGAAGTTCCTTGGCAAGAGACAGTGTGAAGTTTCAAACACAGGCAGTCAGTTTCTAGGGCTCATCACTTAGGGGTTAGTTATATTACCCTCTGCACTTTCCTATATTGTTGATATATTTAATAATTTAAATTACGTAGAATATGGTCTTAACTAGGTTTAAAAACCCATATTAAAGAGACTGAGAGTATAGACCAAATGATTAGTAGTGATGGTTTGTAGACAATATGATATGGGTGATTTTTATTCTATTTATTATAGTTTTCCAAACTTCCAAACTTTTACAGGAAATATACATTAGTTCAATTTTTAAAACAAAGCTGGAGTATATTTAAAATGAGTATGGTACTTAAGCTACTATTCTATTATACTTTGCATTTTATATATCCATTTGGTCATCATTTTTTAATAACTTGTAAGGGAAGAGGTATGGGGAATTGGGTTGGATGAACAGAGAGTTCTAAAAGTAGCAGAAGAGATGACTTCAAATAATGGAAAATGGGTCATATGAGGAAAGGCTAAATTAGGGTGTCTTGATTTACTTCCCGTAAGTCCATGAAGGCCTTTCACCAGTGGGATATATCTCCCTTGTTCTCCATCTCCCTCAAGGATCAAAATAAAACTATTTGTAGTTAAAGGAGAAGTAATTTTATTTGGATATAGAGTTGAACTTACTGTGAGAGGTTGTGGAAATATTCAGAAAGAATGTTGTATTAGGGTTCTCCAGAGAAACAGGACAAATAAGATATATTCAGATAGATGATAGATGATTGATAGATAGATAGATAGATAGATAGATAGATAGATAGATAGATAGATAGGAGGAGATTTACTGTGGGAATTGGCTCTCTCAATTATGGGTGCTGAGAAGTCCCATGATCTGCCTTCCTCAAGTTTGAGACCCAGGAAAGCCAGTGGTGTGATTTAGTTCAAATCCAAAGGCCTGAGAACCAGGGGAGCCAATTATGTAACTCTCAGTATGAGACCAAAGACCTGAGAAGCAAAAGCTCAGAAGTCTGAGGGCAGGAGAAAATGGATATCTCAGCCGAAGAAGAGAGAGAATTCACCCTTCCTCCACCTTTTTGTTGTATTCAGGCCCTCAATGGATTGGATGATGCCTGCCCACATTGGTAAAGGTGGATCATCTTCATTCATTCTGCTGACTCAAATGCTACTCTTTCAGAAACATCCGCACAGGCATAGCCAGAAATAATGTCTTACCAGCTAACTGGGTTTCCCTTAGCCCAGTGAAGTTGATGCATAAAATTAACCATCACAAATGTGAAATCAGATAAACTTACATTTTAAGTTGAAACTCCACTACTTACTGGCTGTGTGTACTCAGAAACATTATCTAATCACCTTCAGCTTCAGTTTCTTCCCTTGTAAATTAGAGACAAAAATACCTGACATTGTAGGGTTGGTGTGCAATGAGTTAATGTACATAATAAGTTAATGTACCTAAAGTATCTGCTATATTTATGGGCATATTTGTAGTTCTTTAAAAATGCTCCCTTCGTAAATTATTTACGCCAGTATTTCTCCACCAGAGTCCAAAACCCCCAGGAGGGGAGGTGCCTCCAGTGTCTTTTTAGATCAGATTTTTTTCTGCAAATTTTTATATTCTGTGTTTGCATTTTGCTGATAATCAGAAAAAAATAACATATGCATATTCTAGATTACTCGTATATTGATTTGTAGAGTAAAATTTTAGTACATTTGTCTGCACCGGAGTTTAGATCCCAAAGGCACTTTAGCGTAAAGTTTTACACCTTTGTTTGCACTTAAGATTCCCTGCATGCAAGCCACACCGGCCTCCTTGTTCCTTCAACCTACCAGATGTGCTTCTACCTCAGGGCCTTGTATTTGTTGTTCTCTTTGCCCACAATGCTCCTTCTTCAGGTCTTTACTCAAATGTCATTTCCAAGTGAGGAACTTTCTGACCACCCTTTCTAAATCTCTAACACTCCTTATTTCCCTTCCTTGCTTTACTTTTCTCCCTAGGACTATCATCACCTTGTGTGCCTCATATTTTACTTATTGTCTGTTTCTCCTCATTGACATGGAAGCTATAGTGATAGAAATCTGTGGCTGTCAGAGGTTGGAGGTAGGGAGATGTAACGACAAAGTGATGATACAAGGGAGATTTTCAGAGGTGATGAAAACTGTTTGGTATCTTGATTGTGGTAGTGGCTACCACATATGTAAAAATTCTACACGTGTTAAAGTTCATAGGCCTGTACACCAAAAGAAGTCAATTCTGTTGTATGTTTATTTAAAAATTAAATTTTTTAAAAAGTGGTGAAACTTAATGAATAAAGTTGACAATATGTTTGGTTTTGTAGGTATTAAATATTTATTAACATTGAAAACGAGAGAAACAAAAGAGGAAAACATTACTATATAATTATGTACAAGGTAACTTTGAAAAGTTCATGAAAAAATAGAATTAAAAAGTAATACAAATCTTTCCATGAACTTTTCGAAGTCCCCTGGTGGAATATTTCCCCAGTGAATACTAAGACAAAACTACCAGAGGCCAAAATAATGGACTTGGAAAGCAAATATTTTGTGCACTGGCAATTCAGTATAATAATGAGAAATAACACCCCCACTTCACTCCTTGGTTTCTGGCTTTGGGGGAGACATCATATATTAGTCACTAGTTCAGAAAATGTACTTTATTCTGAAGAATACCACCCCAAAGTCAAACGGTTGTGTTTCCCAGTGGACACAGTAAATAAGTCTTTCTTAGAATATTCCACTATAAGGGCCAGCCCGGTGGCGCACTGCTACAGTGCACCGCTTGGGAGCGCGGAGGCACTCCCGCCGAGGGTTCGGATCCCACATACAGACTGGCTGCTCACTGGCTGAGCGAGGTGCGGGAGCAACACCGAAGTTTGCGATCCCGTTGCCGGTCCCGGTCCGGTACGGGCGCAACACTGAGGGTTGCGATCCGTTGCCGGTCACGAAAAAAGACAAAAAAAAAAAAAAAGAATATTCCACTATGCCGTAAACCAGCTGCTTCTGAGTGAAGGTTTTATGAAAATATCAGTGAACCCCAAAAGCACTGGCCTTAAGTATTTTGCTGTAAAATAAGTTTCTTGATTAAAAGCAACACTATGAGAGAAAGAATGATGTAAAAAGGGCATTCATTAAGTCAACAGAAGCAGCATGGTGGCCCAAAAAGATAAACCATATCCAAATTGTTTATTCCAGTGAGGACAAAATGCTGTTCACTCCAAAAGGAGGGGACCCGATATAATCAATCAGAAGGCACTCTGGTCCCTCATCATATCATACAATATTGAGGGTTCACTATTGGTCTCTCCAGCTGGCAGATTGGGCATTCAGCCATGACAGTAGCCAGGTCAGCCTTGGAGAGAGGCCATCAATTTTTTATTGAGGCATGCACAATCTTCATTTCTGCTATGATGGACCATTGCTTATGACTTCATTGACACAGTGGGTCATCAACAGAGTAGGTCATCTGGTTTACCTAATTATTGAACATTTGGTGAAAATTCACATAGGACATTAATATTCTCATATGACGAGCCCATTTCAAGAGGTTCATTCACATAATTCTTCCCCAATCCTCCTTATCAGCAACCTTCCAATCCTGATCCTTGCAACTCTTTCATTGTGTAGACAAACCTGTAATTACTTTCCATGAATTGGTGTGTATCTGACACCATGTCACTTTCTTCCAGGCAAAGTATACCCTTGGGTTGTACCCAGTGGAGGTGTTCCCTTCTCCATTGTTCTTTTAGGGCCGCTCGTGCTTTATTTATTAATCTATATAAAAGCAGGTCCTTGAATTTTTCAAAACATGCTAGGAAGCATGAACTAAAAATCAAGGAAAATTTATACTACTTGGAAGCAGAATGTTATACTGAATGAGATAGTAATTGTCAGTATAGATTTTTCCCAAGAGACTCATTGTTCAAAGAATACCCTGCAAACAAACTTTTTTGTGAACCATATACTCAATATTTGCATGTCTTTTAACTAATATTGACCTTGCTTGGGACAGAAGCATTTCAGGATATTAAAGCTGAGCCATGAAAAATCCTGTCACCCAACAATTCTTTAACCATTTTATCAACAACCCTATTTTAAAAGAAAAGTAAGTGTGACTGTCATGCAGAGATTCTGCAAATCCATTTACCCAGATATCTCAGAGAAGAGCAATGGAGTAAATAAATCTTAGCCCTTAAAAGCCAAGGATATGCAGTTCTTAGTGTGAGATACTTCAGTCAAATAATCTGAAAGAAAAGACTAGGTGACTGGACACAAGTTTTTTAAAAGGCTTTAAATGTTAAGCACTGTAAAAAAGTCAGCAGCTACATAACCCCAGAGAAGAATTGGCCTTTAAAGATCACTGAGCCAAATCTCATCTCAAATCCCTGAATCCTCTGTGCAACTCTCCCTCAAATGACTTTTCAGCCTTAGGGGAAAAAAAAAAAAAAAACCTTTAGTGACTGAGAAATCACTGTCTTTCAAGGCAGCCATCCTACCCTCGGACACCTTGCACAGTAAAAAAATCTTTCTTCAGGAGAGCCAAAAATCTGTCTTCTGTTATCATAATTCTAATTATAGGGTCCACACAGGGCAAGCTTCATTCCTTTTCCAATGACCACCCTTCAGATAGCTTCCTCCCTTCATAATCTTTTCTTCTCCAAGATAAACATCCCCATTTTCTTCTGTCATTTCTCACATAATTTAATTTTATGTGCACCTCAATTTTTCAATATTTTTGTTAAAATTTACATCCAAAATGACATGATAGCTCAGGTTTACTCTGTAAAGGAGTAGAGTAGAAGTATAACTCCCCTTATTCTAGAGAGGCTATAGTTCTATTTTTGCAGTTTAATGTCAAGGTGGGTTTTCTGGAAGTCACACTGATGTTCATTCACTGTAACTGCTAACATTCATTAGTCACTTGCCAAGTGCAAAGCACCTCAAAGAGGGCCTCACATACATCATCTCATTTAATTCTCATGACAACCCTGAAAATAGGTAGGTACTATTTTAATCCCCATTTTCAAATGGGGAAAATGAAGCTTAGAAAGAACAAGTACCAAGGTCAAATACCCCATAACTGGCTAAATTTGGATTCTATCTTGGTATTTCTGAAAAAGAAGCAACTAGCAGCTATTGAGCACTTATTATGTGCCAGCACTGTGCTGAGTCTTTACCTCATCGAGAAAAGTTATTTTTTCCATTTTACACATAGGGAAACTGGGGCTGAGAGAGGTATATAGCAAAATGGTTACAAATTAATATCAAGCTTATCTGAGCAAGTTTATTTTATATACACAAGTTCAGGATCTTATATTTATCTCTTACAAAATTAATCTGGATTCAGTGCATCACTCTACTCTGTCAAAATTTTTAGAGATACTGATTTCATCATCCAAAGTATTTTTATCCCTGCTTCCTTTTTTACAACTGCAAATCTTATAAGAAAGTCTTCCATGTGTTCAAGTTACCCACAAATTACACTTCATAGAAGGCCCAGAAAAGAGTCACCCACAAGGCACTAGAAACCTCTCTCCTGATACCATCAATCACTCAGCAGACCGTATCAGCACAGTCATTCAACCCCTAATACACTGTCTCATCCAGTCCATATTTCTCCATTTTGTCCACAAAGATATAATGAGTTTATTAAGTACCCTACTGAAGTATAGACTTGTCATCCCAGCTCAAACCTAGTAACCCTATCAAAAAAGAATATCATATTAGTGTGAAGTAATTTAGGCATAGTAAATCCATCTTGGACCTTAGTGATTACCATTTCTTCTTCTAAGTATTAATTTATGTTTTAAGAAACAGAATACTAAATTAGATATACACTAAATTGTTTTTATACTCACGATACCATATATATATTTGTGTAATTAGGTACAGCACTTTCTGTATCATCAAAATCAAATTCAAGTTCCCACTCAGTCTTAAGAGTCTTCTGAATTGATTTTGGCCAGGTAGAGTGATAACATTTTGCCTTTTATAATCCATGCCTGTGATCCTGACTTCTTGGGTATCTTTAAGATGAACAGTGTAATTGTAGGATTTTGTTTGCATTTTCTATTTAGTTAAACTGATAGTTTTTCCTTAATTGAATTACCCATCACTATGAGTGAATTACCCTCTCTTGGAAGTCATCCAGAAGCTTTTAATAGATGTTTGGCACCTGAGTAATAATCCTTTAAGACCACAGATCTGTGATACATTCTTTCTGGCTTTGAAATGTCATAATATAGGCAATAGATTTGGCAATTTTCTACTACCTTTGATTTCATTGTTTGGTAATTAATAGCCCTTCTTTGTGTACAATAACATTTCCTTTCAGTTCTGCATTGTAGTGTTATCTCTTTTAAAAACAGTTAAAGCAACATCAGGGATTCAAACAAGTTAAAATTTAAGCATGTGAAGGCTACCACGTATAACTGTATTATCACTCACAAAGGTAATGATCACTAAGAAGCATTGAAGCTGGGGCATGTTTCTTCTGACATTGCTTTTCAGAAAACAACCAGATTTCAAGTATGTCAAAATGTGAAAAATATGTAACTCTGATAATTGAAGAAAAATAATAGTTATGCTCATTATTGAGTTTAGATCCCAAATTGTGCAGTAGAAAATTGAGGATTTTCAACAGTATATTTCCGTTCTCCATTTTCCATTTACAACCCAAAACAGAAGATGAAGCTGTTTGATTAAGGAGTAATAAAGGTCACACATCTAAATCTAATATTATGAAATTTTTTGTTTAATATTTTTTGCATTTTTTAACTGAATACCAAATTTCCCCCACGTATTTTTGGAGAGCTAGTGTTAAGGCTACTGTCTTGTCCCAATTAGTTTAATTTTAAATATATCTGTAGTGCGATTATCCCTCTGAGAGATACAAAAGGTCACTTTCCTTTTCTAAAACACAGAATTATTCAACAGAGCTTAATAACTGCACTGCTAATGTAATTCTGATTATACCTCTGAGAGAAAATGATCCTTAAGATAGATTCAGGCCAAGTTCATTTGTAATGTTAATATATTTTGCCTGAGAAAGACTCAGCTGTGTCACTTCCCTACATGTTGGCCAGATCCTAATGAGGTTTAGGTAATTGAGTGGAGAAAGACACACGTTCTCATTTTTCATCTCAATTCAGAAATAAAAATTACATTAGCCATTTGTAGTATGCCTATTAGTGTTCCTTTGATAATTTTCTGATCCTTAGCATTTATAAGGTAGACCTTGGATTTTGATACCACAAATCCTGATCGGCATTTAATGATTCTTTTTATTAACAAAACAAGGTAGTCTAAGAATGTTTTGGGGGATGCCCTGTTAAATTAATATCATAACCTAAGAAAATAAAATAACGTTACCAAAACTATTTGAGCAAGAACCAGCCTAGCTCCTTCTCTATAAAATGAGAAGGAAAAAAAGGAGTTTCTAAATATTGTGTCCTTAGAGTTACAACTCAGGCCTGAAACTTACTCATAGAAAGAAATACCAAGATGTGATTTCAATCTTATTGAGGAAATAAATAAAATTTTTCTAAGCAATGGAAGAAAGTAATTATGTAAACAACAAGCCATCATCAGAGGTGGAGATTATTCATATCAGAAACTGAATGAAAGAGTTAAAAAAGAGTTATTTTACTTGTCTCACGCTCTCATACTTCATGCCATTCTCATTTTACCCCTGTTCATTATTGCTGGAATTTAACTGAATAAGTCTTGATTCTACTATCAGCCTCCCATAAATGACACATTAAAGATTGTATGAAATAGAGAGATTTATGCATTATTAATAACTCAAATTATTATTAAATAATATTATATCAAATATGTTTTTAAATAATATTATATTAACTATATTTTGGTTTTAAATTATATATTAAATAATAAAATAATATATTCAAATAATAAATTAAATTATTAAATTAATAATTTAAGTTAAAATTGCTTAGCCCAATCACTTCTTAGCCTTTTGGGTAAGATCAAGTTAGTATCAAATTGCTTAGCCTAGAATTCATGGCCCTTTGTGCTCTGACCTCAGTCTGTTTTTCATTCTTATCATTAACTATTTCCCCAGAATCATTTACAATCAGCCAAACATACAGTTTTTTAAAGTTTTCCATGCTTTTTTACCGCTACACTTTTGTTCATTCTCTTTGTTCCTTCTACCTGGAATGACTTCCCCTCATCTCCCTATGTCTATCTTATAGATTGAGATAAAATATCACCTTCTTTAAAATGTTTTGCTTTATTTCCCCAATTGGGTACAAGCATTGAATTTATTCCACTTTTATTAAATTTATCACTATATCCATAAAGTCTTTTAAATCCAGGGAACTTTCAATATACTCACTGGTCTCTTCTGCAGTATAACAGCACCTCACACAATAGAGTACCCAGTAAATATACAGGAGAGTGAGTAAATGAATAAATGTTTAGTCTATGATCTTGTATTTAGGTCATCTCATATTCATAAAGGATTACCCCCAACCTTTATTATAGGAATAAATTATTTTCAAAGGCTTTAAAAATTCATTTTTCAGTAATATGTCACCCTTGACATTGTGACCAACATTTCCACTAAACATAATTAAAATAATAGAAATTATTTTTAAATACATTGATGTGTTATCAAGAAGGTAAAGATGCTCAGAAGCCAAAAACTAAGTGAAAATAAGAATCCAGAAAGGTAAGGTGAGCTTTGGATCTGACTTTCACCTTGAGGACATTTGCCCATGAAAGTGAACTTGAGCTTCTGTATTCATAGGTAACAGGAGATAAATTTTGGGAGAACATATACCGAAGATGAGGAATCTAATAAAAGATGCCTTAATAAATCAGTAACCCCAAAGGCCTAAACCCTCAAAGTACACTTGTATGTGAACTAGAAATAAATCCAGGGGACAATGAGGGAAATCGCCTGTTACAAAATGTGGCATTGAGTAGAAAGAAACATAAAATTGCCCCTTGGACTTTATATCCACAAGTTGGCCCTCACCTGAGCTTGTAGCCCAATCTCATACTACCTGGGGATATCTAAAAACCTCAGACAAGAAAATTTATTTTAAAGTATTTCTGTGTTGGTAGAGTTCCCCTCCCCTCAGCTCCCAGTTTGGCAGAAGCAAATGCAAGTAGTCACTGGAGGTATAAACTGTCAATACAGGGCTCAAAAACTTCAAACAGATAAAATCCCCAAAAATATGCCATTATGGTTAAAACTCACAAAATACACAAATAAGCAAGTCACCTTGAGTGAGAGGTAATAGAAACAACAGATAGCAAAGTTAGATACATAAAGACTTCAGATATTAGAATTATAAGACAAAGAGTAAATATCAAATGTTTAATATATTTGAAAAATTTAAAAAGTAAAATAAGAATATAAGGGGAAAATAAGAGAATATTAAAAAGACCAAATTGGTTTTAAAAGAGAGAGAGAGAGAGAGAGAGAAGGCAGGGAGGAAAAAAGAAAGAAAGGAAGTGTTTTAGTTCGTTTTGTGTTGCTATAACAGAAATACCTGAGACTGGGTAATTTATAAAGAACAGGGGTTTATTTGGCTTACGATTCTAGAACAGCTGCATCTGGCACGGGCCTCAGGCTGCTTCTACTCATGGCAGAAAGTGGCAGGCAGCAGGCGGGTACAAGCAGATCACATGGTGAGGGAGGAAGAGAGAGAGAGGGGAGGTGCCAGGGTCCTTTAAACAACAAGCTCTCGTGGGAACTAATTGAGTGAGAACTCACTCATTAATCCCCCCTCCCCCAGGGAGAGCACTAATCCATTCATGAGGGATCCGCCCCCATGACTCAATCAGTTTCCAACACTGCCACATTGGAGATCAAATTTCCACATGAGTTTTGGAGGGGACACACATCCAAACTCCATCAGGAAGGGAGGGAGGGAAAGAGAGAGAGAGGAAGAGAAGGAGGAAGGAAAGACAGAACATTTAGAAATTAAAAATATAATAATAATTGAAATTAAAAACTCATTGAATCTCTTTTTCCATTCACCTTCCCTTCCCCTTGGTCCAGGCCAAGAATCTGGCATTGATATTTTTTGTTGTTGTTGTTATCAAAATTCTTTTACCTGATAAAGAATATCTGCAAAAACAACTACCACTAAATATTACCCTTAATGGTAAAAACATTCCTTTTGTGATCAGGAAAATTATTAGAATGCCCACTTTTTTCAGCCTTGTTTTGGAGTCACTAGCCAGTACCAAAAGGGAATAAAAGGAAACAAAAGTAGAAAGAATAGAAGGGAATAAATTATCATTTTCTGAAAGTGATACAACATTGTTATAAAAAATCCAACAGAATCTACAGATAATTTTTAGAATTAAGAAAAGTGTTTCGTAAGTTTGTAGAGTACAAAATCAATATGTAAAAGTCTATTGCATTTTTATACACTAACAATAGTTAGAAAAGGAAGATTTTTAAAACTAAAATAAAAATTTACGGAATACTCAGAAATAAACTTAAGAAAAATGTGCAAAACCATTATTGACAAAAATAAAACTGTACTGAAATACATTAAAGAAGACCTAAATAAATCAAGAGATATACATACAATGCTTATGAACTAAAAGGCTCAATATTACAAAGACATGCAGTGCTAATAAAATCTTCAAGTTTTTTTTTCTGTGTGACTGTGTATTTGTGTATATATATTAACATGTTTAGTGTAACATTTATATTGAGGTTCAAAGGTCAAAAAAATTGTCAACACGCTATTCTATAGAGGGAGAAAAAAAAGATTTGAGGACTTGCCCTACTAGATATCAAGATTTATTGTGAAACTGTAGAAATTAAAATCGGGTGGTACTGACATTGATTGATAATTAGAGAAATGGAATAGAATAAAAAGATTAGAAACAGACTCATACATTTATCACTTGTTATATGGCCAAGGTGGTGTTGAAAATTTGTGGAAGATAAATGGACTTTTCAACAGATGGTACTGGGACAATTGTGCATCCATAAGGGAAAAAAAATAGTATTGTATATATCTCTATTTGACACTACAAACTATAGTCAATTTCAGTTGGATTAATACTCTATACATGACTATAAAAACTATAAATAGAATACAATATAGGAAAATATTTTGTGACTTTATTAGGAAAATATTTCTTAAATAAAATGCACAAACATAAAGAAAACTATTGATAAAACTGACTACACAAACATTAAGAACTTCTGTTCCTTAAAAGACACCATAAAAACAGACACAAATCAGAAGATATACCTGAGAGAAGGATTTGTATCTAGAATATGTAAAGAATTCTTACGAAACAGTAAGAATAGAGAAACCAATAGTTTTTTAAAACGTCCCTCTAACAGAGATAACTTATCAATGACACACAAATGTTTCCTAAATCTCTACCTACAGTCCTGAATCTACACCAGTTACAACAAAGTTAACACCGAAATCAACTTTTTCCTAAAACCAGAGTCATCCAAGCTCAAAATTTATAGGCATGCTTAACACTTAACTTACTTTGCCTTCCACATTCAATTATTTACTAAATACAGTCGGTTCTTCCTCTGCAAATTTTCTCACACTTTTGTCTTTTTTATTTTCATGTCACTATCATCACTCAGAACCCCGTTTTCTTGAACCTATAATAAACTCCTTACTGGCCTCCCTGCCTCAAATTTCTCTTTCACATCCCTCCTGTCTCCTGCTAGTAAGGCCTAGATTAATCCACCTTGACTGCAATTTATTTTTAAATGAAAACACACTTAATTATAATCATATAATAACATATTGTTGACACTTATCTAAGAATGGAGAAGGAATTTTTGGTTATACAAGTCATGAAATTTGATATATGACAGAGTTAGCAGCCCAATTTGGTGGAAAAATCTGTGGGCTCTAATTAGTTAACCATATGAAAAAAATAAAATTATATTCCCATAACACACCATATATTTTAAAAATCGGGTAAGTAAAAAATTAAGCATTTTTTAAGAAAATGCAAGAAACTGTCTTTAAAATCTTAAGGTAGAAGGGGTTTCTTAACTGAGGCACAATAAGAACAAACTATATTTTAAAAGGTGATAAATTTGACTGCAATTAAAATTTAATATTTGTGTTTACAAAAAATAATCCATTTTAAAAATGAAAAGATAAATCATAAACTGAAAATAAAAGATTTGCATCACATATTACTGTCAAATGATTAGTATCCACAACATGTGTTGTAAAAAAAAAAAAAAAAACACTTGTTTGTCCAAACCAGTGATAAAAAGACAACCCAGTGGAAAATGGGCAAAGATCCTGGAAAGGGACAGAAGTGGAAACATGAATCACCAAAAACCATGAGAATTCAGGGAATACAAATCAAACTGCACTGAGCTACCACACTGGCAAGAGTTAAAAAGTAACAGTATCAAGTGTAGGGTGTGGTTGTGGAGCAAATGAAAACTTTTACATGGCTGTTGGGAGTGTGAATTGTTACAACATTCTGGAAAAACATTATTATAACATTATCTGTAAAGTTGATGTATTTACACTATGACCCAGTGACTACACTGCTAAGAATATGTGCCTCCTACAGAAATATTTGCATATGTGCACCACAATATTTGTAAAAGAATGTTCTAACCAGCATTGTTGGTTATAGCAAAAACCTGGAAACAGCCCAAATGTCTGTCAACAATACAAAGGAAAAACAAGTTGTGGTAAAAATTAAAGAACTTCAGCTACACAAAGCAACAGGGATGAATGCCAAGAACACAATATTAAAAAAGTAAGCTATAAAAAGGCATATAATATAGTTTCATTCATATAAAGCATAAAAGTGTGTACTACCTACATGGATTTTTTTTTCATTTATCAGTACTGTTGGTTCTTCACAATCTGAAAGCAAGCAATCTATCTAGCTAGGAATTTAAAAATCATTTCACTACATTGTGACTTTTTGGGAGCTTCCAAGGAGCTTCCATCAATCTTTTTTCAGAAATCGGTGAAGTATAAATCAGAAAAGGAAAGAGAATGAAGCATGAACGGTAGAATGAGAGAGGAACACATATTTTTCTTTGCCGCCAAAATCAATACATTTCAGCATTTCAGCATTTCAGCATTTTTTCTATCTTTTACCTTTATTTCAGAGTTCAAGTAAGCAATATTTTATTTTACCTTACATGCATTTATAAAATGTTCAAAATATGGACCAGAGAACACAATAATCAGTCATGTTAATATCAGCATTACAATGTAAAGCAATGAACCCATATTTAAAGCCCTGGTGTCTGGGTCCAGTTCCACAATAGTAGTCCTGCGTCTTTCATCAAGTCCTGCAACTTCACCGGGCTTCAGTTTTTCTCCTCTGTTAAAGCAGACAGAATCGTGCCTGCCTCAGAGCATCCTCCTTAGAATTAAAGTAGTAAACATGTATATTTTTTAAAGCTCCTTTGTGGTGCTCAACATACAATAGGCATTCCACAAATATCAGCTCCCTACTGCCATCATTGTGCGACTTGATCATCTGGATCATTAAAAAAAAAAAAAAGGGGTGCAAAATTGGACCCCAGAAGGCAAGCAGCTGCTTAATTTACTCTCATTCCATAATTGTGAGGTCACCAATTCTCTTGAAAATACATTTATTAGACTGTTACGACAAAAAGGAGATTAGGGTAATTCTAACATATGTCTACTTTTGGTTGGCTAGTAACATCACTACATATTTAATAATCACACTAGTTTATTTTCCTTCCTTATCTTATATAGCGGTCCTTTGCCAATTTGATGACAATCATTATGTCCTGAAAATTTTTTCCTGTTGTTTTGTACGGTTTTTGCATCACCCAGATACCAAACTCCTGATTCCATCCTCCTTTAGGTTGTCAATGACTGCTTAATAAGCAGTTATCACTTTTCATGTTTATGAAAAAAGTTAACTTGTTATTGGCTCACCCAGTTTCCTACACTGCTCAGGCCCACCTTCTTCTTTTTTTTTTTTCCTTTTTGTCTTTTTTACTGACTGGTAACGGTATCGCAACCCTTGGTGTTGGGCCCGCACCGCGCTCAGCCAGTGAGCGGGAACTGGTCTCCACATGGGATCCGAACGCTCGTTGGGAGCGCCGCCGCGCTCCCAAGCAGCGCACTCTCCAGTGCGCCACCGGGCCGGCCCAGGCCCACCTTCTTCTGCTGCTTCAGCTGTTGAACATGGAGAACTGTCTGCAAAAACCGCTACCAGCAGTCTGGGCATCTAAAATTTGAACCCAGAAAACGTCGTATGGTACATATGCCATAATTTATGATTATTCCTAGGGATTAGATGTGTCCTTAACTTTTAAACAACTAACTCGGAATGAAGCTTTGGACTCAACCTATTACTAAATGACTTACTTAAAACAGAATGAGTCAAAACATTTCTTGCCTTAATCCATTTTCTCTGTGCATGAGAAATTTTGACTTTCTTTTTACTTTCACAATGATATCCTCCAAGCTGATAATCAATAAATATTGTTGATTACAGATTCTTTTTTTTTTTCCTTTTTGTCTTTTTTACTGACCGGTAACGGGATCGCAACCCTCGGTGTCGCGCCCGCACCACGCTCAGCCAGTGAGCGGGAACCGGTCTCCACATGGGATCCGAACCCTCAGCGGGAGCGCCGCCGCACTGCCAAGCGGCACACTCTCCAGTGCGCCACCGGGTGGCCCAGATGACAGATTCTTATTAAAGAATGTGACAGAGACAATAGGAAGGTCACGTTTCCCCACCCTTTGCATCTGGGTCAGGCCACGTAACTAGTTTGGGCCAATGGAATGTGGATGGTGATAGACCTCACTTTCTAGCCTGACCCTGAACCTTCCCAAGTGGTTCTTCACACTCTTTGCTTGTCAGCTGGCCAAATAGAGGGCACCCAGCGAAGGAATCTGGAGGCCCCACTGGAAAGCAGAAGCACCAATGGAAGGAACCCGGGTCCCTGACTCAACAATGGGGGAGGGAACCCTATGAGAGTCACCTGATCTGTTCTGGTCTGTGACATCAATAAGAAGTTTAAAAGAAGGGCCAGCCCATGGCTCACTTGGGAGAGCGTGGGGCTGACAACACCAGGTCAAGGGTTAAGATCCCCTTACCGGTCATCTTTTTAAAGAAAAAAAACAAAAGTAGTTTAAAAGAAAAAATTGTATTAAGCCACTGAAACATGGAAGTTGTTTCTTGTACCAGCTAATATTAATTACTCTGACAAATATAATAAGCCACCTTACTATGTGACAGTTCAACATGTCAGAATAAAGCACAAGATAAAGCTGTGGAATCTTCCTTAAAGTAATTTTGATAATTCAGGTAAATGCAGCCTTCTAAAAATGGAATTATTCAGATTCTCTATTCAAAATACTTTAGATTTAGTATATCAACTCCAAAGCTTCCCCTTAACTGTTGTATGTAAACACTTACAACTTTATCTATTTACGAACAAAACAAATCTATATCTACTACCTCTAATAAAATGAACTTCAGTCCAAGAAATCTAAACTTTGAGAAGGAAACCTAGATGTCTGCCTTGGACTGAGTGCCCCCGCTAAACTTGACCCCCACTGTTATAGCAGTGTTAAGAGGGTGAGAAATCCTATTATGGTAACTGAAAGGTGAGGCCTTGAAGAGGTGATTAGATTGTAGGATCATGCAGTAGTGAATGAATTAATAATGGTGGTCAGGGGCGTGGTTATGAGGGCTTTAAAAGAGGAACACAGAGTCTGTCTCTCTCTGCTCCATCATGTTTGCATTGTGATTCTCTGCTATCACTGTCACCATCACCAAGGCCTTCACCAAATGTGTTGCCTGGACTTTGGACTTCCCAGCCTCAGAAACTGTGGCACACAAATTTTGTTTTCTTTATAAAATCGCCCAGTTCCAAGTATTTTGTTATAAGCAACAAAAACGGACTAATACTCTATCCTTGAGAATATATTCTCATATACAAGTATTCTGGCTCTGATCTGCCAGTATAATTTAGATCATGATTGTCCTAATCAAGACCATGTCTGTGTGTTGCAAGCATCACGTAATTGCGAACTTCCTGGGTATTAAATAATAGGAAAGACACAAGAATGTAAAACCAAAAGGTAATTTGGTCAACATTTGGGAAATATCAAACCAATTTATTTTATCCTTAATAATCCATAGTTTCTAATCAATCCAAAACTCTTATAACAATATCCAAACTATTGTTATAGTTGACTCCTATCATAGTTTCTTTCATAATGTAAAAAGAATACCCCCAGGCCGGCCCGGTGGCGCACTGGAGAGTGCACCGCTTGGGAGCGCAGCGGCGCTCCCGCCAAGGGTTCACATCCCATGTGGTGACCAGTTCCTGCTCACTGGCTGAGCGTGGCGCGGACGCAACACTGAGGGTTGCAATCCCGTTACCGGCCAGTAAAAAAGACAAAAAAAAAGGAAAAAAAAAAAAAGAATACCCCTTCTGCCTTTAAGGCTGAGCTGTGAAACTTAGTGTTTATGGGCTAAGGATGGGAGTGCTGGGAGACAATTCCCCATGAATCTCTCGTTTCTTCACATCTTATGAAAAGAGGCACTTACAACCTTTTATTGTGGACTATCTTTTCAAGGAGGACAGCATAGAGAACAGTCTTGGAAGGCAGAGACAGTATATCCCTCTGGAGCAGAGGGTAGGTTTGTTTGCTATACAGTAAAATAAAAATAATGTCTCCCTCTGGTTCAAAGTTTGTACAGCTTTGGGGTTTCCTAAGCTTGGAGTTCCTCAGCCATGCCATAAACCTACTGTGTTTACACCACCCATCTAGGGCCATCAACACTGCTCCATGGGACTGAGGGACATGGGGCAAAGGCACTAACATGAAGCTCATGCTGTCTAATGTGCCATGAGCAAAAATGTCTCTGACTTGGGAGTCTCGTGTCTTCTGCCAGCATCCTAGAAACTGTGGCAAGCCAACTTCTTAGCCTGAAAATCTCAGATTCTTCATAGTTTTTGACAACAAGATTTAGGAGAAGTTCACTCCAAGGAGAAGGAGGACAGAGAAATCACACACCTTACTGTTAAGGGAGAGTGTAAGAAATAGAAATGGTAAGCAGCAGGGGAGGCAGAAGATCCGCAGAGACCACATGCCCTGCAGTGCCAGCGCGTGACCCAGCAGCCCGGCCAAGTCCATGCTGACCAGAGTGGTGGCTCTCTAGAGAGGCCCAAGACCCAAGGCAACCACGCACACAATGCACTAGTGGCCAACCGAGCAGACACTGAGGTAGCCATACCAAATTGGCAACCCCAGCAACATCCAAGCCAGACAATCGTGTCAAACCAGTAGACTGTGACACCCCCTGCCACAATGACTAAACATCAAAGGAAACATGAGAAATATGAAAAATCAAGAAAGCACACCACCAAAGGGTAATAACTCTCAAGCTCTAGATCCTATAGAACAAGAAGCCCTTGAAATGTCTGACAAGGAATTTCGAGTGATAATTCAAAGGAAACTGAATGAGATACAACAAAACTCAGCTAGACAAGACGACAAAATGAGGAAACGTATACAGGACCTGAAAGAAGAAATGTACAAGGAAATCAATGCCCTGAAAAAGAATGTAGCAGAGCTTGCCAAGCTGAAGAATTCATTCAATGAAATAAAAAACACAATAGAGAGTTTAACCAGCATGGTTGCAGAAGTAGAAGACAGAACTTCAGACCTTGAATATGGGCTGTTTGAAATAACAAAGGCAGACAAAAAATAAATAAATAAATAAATAAAAGACTTTAAAGGATTGAAGAAAATGTAGGAGAGATATCAGACAACCTTAAGCACTCAAATATCCAAGTCATGCGTATTCCAGAAGGGGAGGAAAAAGGAGATTGCATTGAAAACATATTCAACAACATAGTGGCAGAAAACTTCCCAGGTATAGGAAAAGTCACAAATCTTCAGATTCAGGAAGCTCAAAGATCCCCAAGTGAATTCAACCCAAAAAGGTCTTCTCCAAGACATGTTATTGTCAAATTGGCAAAACTCAAAGACAAAGAGAGAATCTTAAAAGCTGCAAGAGAGAAGCGTCAAATCACCTATAAGAGAGCCCCAATCAGACTAACATCGGACTTTTCTTTTTTTTTTTTTTTTCCTTTTTGTCTTTTTTACTGACCGGCAACGGGATCGCAACCCTCGGTGTTGCGCCCACACCGTGCTCAGCCAGTGAGCGGGAACCGGTCTCCACATGGGATCCGAACCCTCGGCGGGGGCGCCGCCACGCTCCCAAGTGGCGCACTCTCCAGTGCGCCACCGGGCCGGCATAATGTCTTTTTTTTTTTTTACTGACCGGCAACGGGATCGCAACCCTCGGTGTTGCGCCCGCACCGCGCTCAGCCAGTGAGTGGGAACTGGTTTCCACATGGGATCTGAACCCTCGGCGGGAGCGCCGCCACACTCCCAAGCGGCACACTCTCCAGTGCGCCACCGGGCCGGCTTTTTTGTCCTTTTTGAGACCGGCCGCACTGCGCTCAGCCAGTGAGCGCTGTGAGCACACTGGTCATCCCTATATAGGATCTGAACACGCGGCAGGAGCACTGCTGCACTCCCAGCGCCGCACTCTCCCGAGTGCACCACGGGCTTGGCCCTAACATCAGACTTTTCATCACAAACCCTAAAAGCCAGAAAGGAATGGGATGATATATTCAAAGTACTAAAAGACAAGATTGCCAGCCAAGAATACTCTACCCCACAAGGCTGTCCTTCTGAAATGAAAGACAAATAGTATATTTCTCATACAAACAAAAACTGCGGGAGTTCAGTACCACACAACCAGCCTTACAAAAAATTCTCAAGGTAGTACTGGGTTTGGTACCTGAAAAACAACTACCACTGCCATAAAAACCCAAGAAAAATCAAAACCCACTGGTATAACAAAAATGGCATTCATGAAGAGAAAACAAACAAACAAAAAAAAGTTTATCTACAACCCAAGGGGCCAAAAAATACAGAAAACAAACAGTAAATCAGAAAGAAACGAGCAAAAGACACTTAAGACATCCAAACAAAAATCAATAAAATGTTCGGATTAAATCAACACTTTTCAATAACAACTCTTAATGTAAAAGGCTTAAATTCCCCAATCAAAAGACACAGACTGGCTGACTGGATTAAAAAGGAGGACCCAACTATATGCTGCCTTCAAGAGACACTTCTCACCCATAAAGACTCACATAGACTAAGAGTGAGAGGATGGAAAAAGATTTACCATGCAAACAGAAAAGAAAAACGAGCTGGACTAGCGATTCTTATATCTGACAAAGTAGACTTTAAACTAAAAACCATAAAAAGAGACAATAAGGGTCACTACATAATGATAAAAGGACTGATCCATCAAGAAGACATAACAATCATAAATATGTACACACCCAATGTTGGAGCAGCCAGATTTATAAAACAAACTCTATTAGAACTAAAAAAGGAAATAGACACTAATACTATAATAGCAGGGGACCAGAACACCCCACTGTCAATATTGGACAGATCAACTAGGCAAAGAATTAGCAGAGAAACACAAGATCTTAACAATACTCTAGACCAATTGGACATGGCAGATATCTACAGAACATTCCATCCAACAACCTCAGAATATTCATTCTTCTCATCAGCACATGGATCATTCTCCAGGATAGACCACATATTAGGACACAAATCAAGTCTCAACAAATTCAAAAAAATTGGAATTATCCCATGTATTTTCTCAGACCACAATGGATTAAAACTAGAAATCAATAATAAACAAAACACTGGAAAGTATACAAACACATGGAAATTAAACAGCATTCTACTTAACGATACATGGGTCCAAGAAGAAATCAAACAGGAAATAAAAAAATTTATTGAAACTAATGAAAATAAGGATACATCATACCAAAACTTGTGGGATACAGCAAAGGCAGTACTAAGGGGGAAATTTATTGCATTAAACGCCTACCTCAGAAAAATGGAAGGCTGGCAAGTGAACAATCTAATAATGCACCTTAAAGAACTAGAAAAACAAGAACAATCCAAACCTAAAGTTAGCAGAAGGAAAGAAATCATCAAGATCAGAGCAGAACTTAACGAAATTGAAAACCAAAAAACAATACAAAAGATCAACAAATCAAAAAGTTGGTTTTTTGAAAAGATAAACAAAATCGACAAACCACTTGCATGGCTAACAAAAAAAAGAAGAGAGAAGATTCAAATAACAAAAATTAGAAATGAAAAAGGTGATATTACAACTGACCCAAATGAAATACAACGAATCATCCGAGACTACTATAAACAGCTATACGCCAACAAGTTCGAAAACCTGGAGGAAATGGATAAATTCCTGGACTCACACAAGCTTCCAAAATTAAACCAAGAAGATATAGAAAACCTGAACAGACCAATAACAATAAAGGAGATTGAAAATGTTATCAAAAAGCTCCCAACAAAGAAAAGCCCAGGACCAGATGGATTCACAGCAGAATTTTACCAAACATTCAAAGAAGAAATGACACCGATTCTATACAAACTATTCCAAAAGATTGAAACAGAAGCAAAGCTTCCAAACACATTCTACGAAGCAAACAACAATACAAAAGATCAATGGATAAAAAAGTTGGTTTTTTGAAAAGATAAGTAAAATTGACAAACCATTAGCATGACTAACAAAAAAAAATAAGATAGAAGATCCAAATAACAAAATTAGAAATGAAAAAGGTGATATTACAACTGATACATCTGAAATACAAGGAATCATTCAAAACTACCATAAACAACTATATGCCAACAAATTTGAAAATCAGGAGGAAATGGATAAACTTCTGGACACACACAAGCTACCAAAACTAAGCCAAGAAGATGTAGAAAATCTGAACAGACTAATAACAATAAAGGAGATTGAAGCTGTTATCAGAAGACTCCCAACAAAGTAAAGCCCAGGACCAGATGGATTCACAGCAGAATTTTACCAAACATTCAAAGAGGAATTGACACCAATTCTTTACAAACTATTCCAAAAGATTGAAACAGACGCACATCTCCCAAACTCATTTTATGAAGAAAACATCACCCTGATACCAAAACCAGGTAAACATACAACTAAAAAAGAAAACTATAGGCCAATATCTTGATGAACATAGATGCAAAAGTCCTCAATAAAATATTAGCTAACAGAATACAGCAACACGTACATAAAATTATACACCACAATCAAATGGGATTCATCCCAGGGACGCAAGGTTGGTTCAACATATGCAAATCAATAAATGTGATACACCATATCCATAAAATCAAACAGAAGGATCATTTGATCATCTCTATAGATGCTGAAAAAGCATTTGATAAAATGCAACACTCACTCATGATAAAGACTCTCCACAAGTTAGGT
>NW_007726247.1:543191-544213 GCF_000696425.1 Galeopterus variegatus
TTTCTCAACATAATTAAAGCCATATATGATAAACCCACTGCAAATATCATCCTGAATGGGGAAAAGCTGAAAGCTTTTCCTTTAAGAACAGGAACCAGACAAGGATGCCCACTTTCACCACTCCTATTCAACATAGTGTTGGAAGTACTAGCCAGAGCAATCAGAGAAGAGAAGGAAATAAAGGGCATCCAGATTGGAAAGGATGAAGTCAAACTGTCCCTGTTTGCAGATGACATGATCCTATATGTTGAACACCCTAAAGCCTCCACAAAAAAACTCTTGGAGTTGATAAATGAGGTCAGCACAGTAGCAGGATACAAAATCAACACACAAAATCAGTAGCATTTCTATTCTCCAATAGTGAACATGCAGAAAGAGAAATCAAGAAAGCCTGCCCATTTACAATAGCCACCAAAAAAATAAAATACTTAGGAATTGAATTAACCAAGGATGTGAAAAATCTCTATAACGAGAACTACAAACCACTACTGAGAGAAATTAGAGAGGGTACAAGAAGATGGAATGATATCCCATGCTCTTGTATTGGAAGAATCAACATTGTGAAAATGTCCATACTATGCAAGGTGATATACAAATTCAATGCAATCCCCATCAAAATTCCAATGACATTTTTTCAGAAATAGAAAAAACTATCCAGACATTTATATGTAATAACAAAAGACCATGCATAGCCAAAGCAATGCTGAGCAAAAAAAAAAAAAAAAAAAAAAGCTGGAGGCATAACACTACCTGGCTTTAAACTATACTACAAAGCGATAATAACCAAACAGCATGGTACTGGCATAAAAACAGACACACTGATTAATGGAATAGAACAGAGAATCCAGCAATCAACCCACACACCTACAGCCATCTGATCTTTGACAAAAGCACCAAGCCTATACACTGGGGAAGAGATTGCCTCTTCAGCACATGGTGCTGGGATAACTGGATATCAATGTATGCAGGAGAATGAAAATAGACCCATACCTCTCACCATATACTAAAATCAACTCAAAATG